>NC_053024.1:201127401-201203645 GCF_003073215.2 Triticum urartu | reverse complement strand
GATCATAACACATAGTAGGTGACTATAGACTTGCAAGATAGGATCAAGAACTCACATATATTCATGAAAACATAATAGGTTCAGATATGAAATCATGGCACGCGGGCCCTAGTGACAAGCATTAAGCATAGCAAAGTCATAGCAACATCAATCTCAGAACATAGTGGATACTAGGGATCAAACCCTGACAAAACTAACTCGATTACATGATAAATCTCATCCAACCCATCACCGTCCAACAAGCCTACGATGGAATTACTCACGCACGGCGGTGAGCATCATGAAATTGGTGATGGAGGAAGGTTGATGATGACGATGGAGACGGATTCCCCTCTCCGGAGCCCCGAACGGACTCCAGATCAACCCTCCCGAGAGAGTTTAGGGCTTGGCAGCGGCTCCGTATCGTAAAACGTGATGAATTCTTCTCTCTGATTTTTTCTCCCCGAACACGAATATATGGAGTTGGAGTTGAGGTCAGTGGAGCGTCAGGGGGCCCACGAGGCAGGGGGCGCGCCCCCACCCTCGTGGACAGGGTGTGGGCCCCCTGACGTGGATTCTTCTTCCAGTATTTTTTATATATTCCAAAAATAATCTTTGTTGATTTTTAGGTCATTCCGAGAACTTTTATTTCTGCACAAAAATAACACCATGGCAATTCTGCTGAAAACAGCGTCAGTCCGGGTTAGTTCCATTCAAATCATGCAAGTTAGAGTCCAAAACAAGGGCAAAAGTGTTTGTAAAAGTAGATACGATGGAGACATATCAATGGCCAGGGCTCGTGTACATGGCTGGGTCGGAACGGAGAAACTGCGTCGTCGTCGTGTTCATGGGGAGCCAACCGGCTAGGTCGGAATGAAATGTGTTGTCGTGTTTATCAGGAGGGCTTGGATGGAACAGCCGATGGAAACGAGGCCTGGCATACGGCAGAACGGAGGAAACGGTCTTGTGTTCGACCGACCACGGTCGAAACGGGATCCTGTTCATCGGGAGGGGTCTGGCGTACCGCAAAATGGAGGAAATTGACCTCCTACGGTCGAAACGGGGGTCCTGTTCATCGGGAGGGATGTCGCGTATCGCAAAACGGAGGAAACAGATTTGTGTTGGAGTGCTACGATCGAAACGGGGGTCCTGTTCATGGGGAGGGGTGTGGCGTACCGCAAAATGGGACTCCACGAGATACTGTTCATCTCCACCGTCGACCCCCTCCAGCCTCCACGGGCTACTGTTCATCCACCGTCGACCTCCTCCAGCCTCCACTTGCGACTGTTCATCCACGGGCTCCTGTTCATCCAGCCTCCACCGCGCGCTACTCCACCAGATACTGTTCAACCAGCCCTCTCCACGGGCTCCTATTGAACCACCCCTCCACGGGCTACTGTTCATCCAGCCCTCCATCGTCTACTGTTCATCCAGCCCTCCACGGGGTCCTGTTCATCCAGCCCCAACCGGCTCGATTGATCAGGGTCCTGTTCCTCTAGAGGCAACACCACAGGGTCCTGTTCATCCACCCCCATCGGGAACTGCTCATCCAAACCCCCAGCAACGCTCACTGTTCATCCAGAGGCAGCATCGATCGGCTTCAGTTAGCAGCAGTAGCGAAGGAATCACTCGATCGGGTTCAGTTAACAGCCATTGATCGATCGCTCGGGTTCAGTAACGCGTAGCCTGAGTGCAATCGCTCGGGTTCAGTTAGAGCCCAACGCCTCGCTCGGGTTCAGTTAGAGCATAACGCCTCGCACCCACGCGCGTGCGTGTATGAGAGAAACGTGCATCGCTCGGCCCTGACCACCCACCATAACCGGGAAAACCCTGATATTTTCCCCGCCCTTGCTTCTACCACGGTTTTTTCCGTCATGGACGGCCCAAAAATGTCATGCAGCTGCGGCTCCGGCCCGCCCAGGATGAAAAGCCCATTTTCTGGCATGATTTTTTGTCATAGAAGTAGGAGCCCACCACATCTATGATGATACCGGGTTTTGTCACAATTATCGTCATAGAAGTGTCATAAGTATGACAGAATTTTTTTTTCGTTCAGCCCAAAATGTCACAGATGTGTCTTCTTTTGTAGTGAGGGTTATCATTGTCTAGATCTTGTTAGTGGTCATGTTCATGTGTCTCATCATGTAACATTCGCTGAAAACATTTTTCCCTTTTCCGAGCGTCAACAATTAGATCCCAACTCACCCACGATGTCCATTATTCCCTCTCGTCACAATCATCTTCCCTTCTTTCACCCGCCGACCTATCCAGCGAACCAGCTGAATCCTCTACTGCGGTAGCGGATCCTGCCGCGACCAGTTCTGTCATCACCTCTGTTCCGGTAGAGGAAAACCCATTACACTCTGTCGCGACAGACCTCCTGCCGCCGCAGTCTTCACCGCCATCTCCCGCGTCCGCTTCCTCCACTGTGCCGGACGCGTCCACCACATCTTCCCCCACCCCTCCTGCTCATGCTATTCTCGTTTCAGCTCCGACTAACGATCATACCATGCGCACATGTGCCAATTCGGGTTTCGTTTACCTGCAAAAGATCATCTCAATCTTCATGCATCTCTATCTCCTTCCTCTCTACCCAAATCTTGTAAATCACCTCTCCTAGATCCTAACTGGGCCGCAACTATGAAAGATGAATATGATGCCCTTCTACAGAATAACACGCGGTAGTTAGTTTCTTGTCCTTGCAATACAAATATCGTTTCGGGAAAATGGGTTTTTCTCCATAAATTTAATTCTGATGGGAGTCTTGCATGTTATAAGGCTCGATGGGTATGCCGTGGTTACTCTCAGCAACACGACATCGATTATGATGAGACTTTCTCTCCAGTTGTCAAACCCAGCACTATTCGCACTGTCCTTAGCATCGCCGTCTCTTCTTCCTGGCCAATTCATCAACTAGATGTCAAAAATGCTTTTCTTCATGTCTCTCTTCGAGAAACAGTCTATTGTCAACAACCTCTTGGCTTCGAACATTCCTCCTATCCTAATCATGTTTGTCTTCTTCAAAAATCTCTTTATGGTCTTAAATAAGCACCACGTTCCTCATTCCAACGCTTTTCTACTTATGCTCAAACCATCGGTTTTACCCCTTCCCGTTCTGACACTTCACTCTTCACCTTTCATCACAACAACAACACTGCTTACCTTCTTTTATATGTTGATGATATTATCCTCACGGCTTCCTCACAACATTTTCTAAATCATATTATCTCTCTTCTTCGCCATGAATTCTCTATGATAGATTTAGGTCTTCTTCACCACTTATTAGGTATTGCTGTTATCCGTGACTCCTCTGGTCTTTTCTTGTCTCGACGTCAGTACACTCTGGATCTTCTTTCTCGTGTTGGTATGCTTGATTGTCAAACTTCCCATACCCCTGTTGATACAGGTTCCAAACTCTCTGCCGACAGTGATCCTTCTCTTTATCGTAGTCTTACCGGCGCAGTTCAGTATCTCACTCTCACTCGTCCTGAAATTTCTTTTGCTGTCCAACAAGCTTGTTTATACGTGCATGATCCTCATATTCCACACTACAATCATGTCAAACATATTCTTTGGTATCTCAAAGGCACACTAGACTTAGGTCTTCATATCAACAAATCCTCTCCCACCTCCTTGACAGCTTACTCTGATGCAAACTGGGCTGGTTGTCCAGATACTCGTAGGTCCACATCCGGATTTTGTGTTTTTCTTGGTAACAATTTGGTTTCTTGGTCTTCAAAAAGGCAGGTTACGGTCTCCCGATTGTCTGCTAAAGCTAAGTACCGCGTTGTGGCTCATGCGGTTGCTGATATGGTTTGGTTGCGCCAGTTGCTGTCGGAGCTGCACTGTCCTATTGAGCAAGCTACCATTGTTTACTGTGATAATATTTCAGTTGTCTACATGTCAGGGAATCCGGTCCAACACCGTTGCACCAAGCATATTGAGATCAACATTCATTTTATTCAAGAGAAGGTGGCTCTCGGTCAAGTTCGCGTTCTCCACGTGCCTACTTCTGCTCAGTTTGCTGATATCTTTACTAAAGGCCTGACGACTACTCCATTTCAAGACATTCGTTTCAGTCTCAATGTCATCGAGCCTACAGTTGACACTGCGGGGGGATGTTAGAGTACAACTTCTATTAGGATTATGACTCCTACTCGGTTTGTAATAAGGCTCGGTCAGGCGCGGCTTAGCTCTTATATATACTTCTTGTACCGGCACAATATTGCATCAACAATTATTCAATACAATTCTACACTGCTAAACTAAAAGCAAGGCACACATCAGGTCTGGTACACAGCATTGCATACATGATAGAACCTATGGCTGAGGCATAGGGAAATACATTCATTTTCTCTCTATCTTCTGCAGTGGTCGGGCATTGAGTCTGACACAACTTCACACCTTGTAACACATGCAAGAACCCTTTCTTTGACTGATCCATTTTGAACTTCTTAAAAACTTTATCAAGGTATGTGCTTTGTGAAAGTCCAATTAAGAGTCTTGATCTATCTCTATAGATCTTGTTGCCTAATATATAAGCAGCTTCACAGAGGTCTTTCATTGAAAAATTCTTATTCAAGCAACCTTTTATGCTATTCAGAAATTCAGTATCATTTCCGATCAACAATATGTCATCCACATATAATATCATAAATGCTACAGAGCTCCCACTCACTTTCTTGTAAATACATGCTTCTCCAAAAGTCTGTATAAAACCATATGCTTTGATCACACTATCAAAGTGTATAATCCAACTCCGAGAGGCTTGCACCAGTTCATAAATGGATCGCTGGAGCTTGCACACTTTGTTAGCACCTTTTGGATCGACAAAACCTTTTGGTTGCATCATATACGACTCTTCTTTAAGATATCCATTAAGGAATGCAGTTTTGACATCCATTTGCCAAATTTCACTATCATAAAATGTGGCAATTGCTAACATGATTCAGATAGACTTAAGCACCGCTATGGGTGAGAAGGTCTCATCGTAGTCAACTCCTTGAACTTGTCGAAAACCTTTCGCAACAAGTCGAGCTTTGTAGACAGTAACATTACTGTCAGCGTCAATCTTCTTCTTGAAGATCCATTTATTCTCTATTGCTTGCCGATCATTGGGCAAGTCAACTAGAGTCCATACTTTGTTCTCATACATGGATCCCATCTCAGGTTTCATGGCCTCAAGCCATTTCGCGGAATCTGGGCTCATCATCGCTTCCTCATAGTTCGTAGGTTCGTCATGGTCAAGTAACATGGCCTACAGAACAGGATTACCGTACCACTCTGGTGCGGATCTTACTCTAGTTCACCTACGAGGTTCGGTAGTAACTTGATCAGAAGTTTCATGATCATCGACATTATCTTCCTCACTAATTGGTGTAGGAATCACTAGAACTGATTTATGTGATGAACTACTTTCCAATTTGGGAGAAGGTACAATTACCTCATCAAGTTCTACTTTCCTCCCACTCACTTCTTTCAAGAGAAACTCCTTCTCTAGAAAGGATCCATTCTTAGCAACGAATATCTTGCCTTCGGATCTGTGATAGAAGGTGTACCCAACAGTCTCCTTTGGGTATCCTATGAAGACACATTTCTCCGATTTGGGTTCGAGCTTACCAGGTTGAAGCTTTTTCACATAATCATCGCATCCCCAAACTTTAAGAAATGACAACTTGGGTTTCTTGCCAAACCACAGTTCATATGGTGTCGTCTCAACGGATTTAGATGGTGCCCTATTTAACGTGAATGCAGCCGTCTCTAAAGCATAACCCCAAAACGATAGCGGTAAATCAGTAAGAGACATCACAGATGGCACCATATCTAATAAAGTGCGGTTACGATGTTCAGACACACCATTACGCTGTGGTGTTCTAGGTGGTGTGAGTTGCGAAACTATTCCACATTGTTTCAAATGAAGACCAAACTCATAACTCAAATATTCGCCTCCAAGGTCAGATCGTAGAAATTTTATTTTCTTGTTACGATGATTTTCCACTTCACTCTGAAATTCTTTGAACTTTTCAAATGTTTCAGACTTATGTTTCATCAAGTAGATATACCCATATATGCTCAAATCATATGTGAAGGTCAGAAAATAATGATACCCTCCGCGAGCCTCAACACTCATCAGACCGCATACATTAGTATGTATTATTTCCAATAAGTCTGTTGCTCGCTCCATTGTTCCGGAGAACGGAGTCTTAGTCATCTTGCCCATGAGACAAGGTTCGCAAGCATCAAGTGATTCATAATCAAGTGATTCCAAAAGTCAATCAACATGGAGTTTCTTCATGCGCTTTACACCAATATGACCTAAACGACAGTGCCACAAATAAGTTCCACTATCATTATTAAACTTGTATCTTTTGGCTTCAATACTATGAATATGTGTATCAGTACTATCGAGATTCAACAAAAATAGACCACTCATCAAGGGTGCATGACCATAAAAGACATTACTCATATAAATAGAACAACCATTTTTCTTTGATTTAAATTAATAATCGTCTCGCATCAAACAAGATCTAGATATAATGTCCATGCTTAACGCTGGCACCAAATAACAATTATTCACGTCTAAAACTAATCCCGAAGGTAGATGTAGAGGTAGCGTGCGGACGGCGATCACATCGACTTTGGAACCATTTCCCACACGCATCGTCACCTCGCCCTTAGCCAATCTTCGTTTAATCCGTAGCCCCTGTTTCGAGTTGCAAATATGAGCAACAGAACCACTATCAAATACCCAGGCACTACTACGAGCATTAGTAAGGTACACATCAATAACATGTATATCAAATATACCTTTCACTTTGCCATCCTTCTTATCCGCCAAATACTTGGGGAAGTTCCGCTTCCAGTGACCAGTCCCTTTGCAGTAGAAGCACTCAGTCTCACGCTTAGGTCCAGACTTGGGCTTCTTCACTTGTGCAGTAACTTGCTTGCCGTTCTTCTTGAAGTTCCCCTTCTTCCCTTTGCCCTTCTTCTTGAAACTAGTGGTCTTGTTAACCATCAACACTTGATGCTCCTTCTTGATTTCTACCTCCGCAGCTTTTAGCATCGTGAAGAGCTCAGGAATTGTCTTATCCATCCCTTGCATATTATAGTTCATCACAAAGATTTTGTAGCATGGTGGCAGTGATTGAAGAACTCTGTCAATGACACTATCATCAGGAAGATTAACTCCCGGTTGAATCAAGTGCTTGTGGTACCCAGAATTCTGAGTATATGTTCACTGATAGAACTATTCTCCTCCATTTTGCAGCTATAGAACTTATTGAAGACTTTACATCTTCCAATCCGGGCATTTGCTTGAAATATTAACTTCAACTCCTGGAACATCTCATATGCTCCATGACGTTCAAAACATCGTTGAAGTCCCGGTTCTAAGCCGTAAAGCATGGCACACTGAACTATCGAGTAGTCATCAGCTTTGCTCTGCCAGACGTTCATAACATCTGGAGTTGCTCCTGCAGCGGGTTTTGCACCTAGCGGTGCTTCCAAGACGTAATTCTTTTGTGCTGCAATGAGGATAATCCTCAAGTTACAGACCCAGTCCGTGTAATTGCTACCATCATATTTCAACTTAGCTTTCTCTAGAAATGCACTAAAATTCAAAGGAACGGTAGCACGGGCCATTGATCTACAACAACATAGACATGCAAAATACTATCAGGTACCAAGTTCATGATAAATTAAAGTTCAATTAACCATATTACTTAAGAACTCCCACTTAGATAAACATACCTCTAATCATCTAAGTGATCACGTGATCCATATCAACTAAACCATGTTCGATCATCACGTGAGATGGAGTAGTTTTCAATGGTGAACATCACTATGTTGATCATATCTACTATATGATTCACGCTCGACCTTTCGGTCTTAGTGTTCCGAGGCCATATCTGCATATGCTAGGCTCGTCAAGTTTAACCCGAGTATTCCGCATGTGCAAAACTGGCTTGCACCCGTTGTATGTGAACGTAGAGCTTATCACACCTGATCATCACGTGGTGTCTCGGCACGATGAACTATAGCAATGGTGCATACCCAGGGAGAACACTTATACCTTGAAATTTAGTGAGAGATCATCTTATAATACTACCACCGTACTAAGGAAAATAAGATGCATAAAAGATAAACATCACATGCAATCAAAGTAAGTGATATGATATGGCCATCATCATCTTGTGCCTTTGATCTCCATATCCAAAGCACCGTTATGATCACCATCGTCACCGGCTTGACACCTTGATATCCATCGTAGCATCGTTGTCGTCTCGCCAACTATTGCTTCTATGACTATCGCTACCGCTTAGTGATAAAGTAAAGCAATTACATGGCGATTGCATTTCATACAATAAAGCGACAAACTTATGGCTCCTGCCAGTTGCCGATAACTGTTACAAAACATGATCATCTCATACAACATTTTATATATCATCACGTCATGACCATATCACATCACAACATGCCCTGCAAAAAACAAGTTGACGTCCTCTACTTTGTTGTTGCAAGTTTTACGTGGCTGCTACGGGCTTCTAGCAAGAACCGTTCTTACCTACGCATCAAAACCACAATGATTTTTCGTCAAGTGTGTTGTTTTAACCTTCAACAAGGACCGGGCTTAGTCACACTCGATTCAACTAAGTTGGAGAAACAAATACCCGCTAGCCACCTATGTGCGAAGCACGTCGGTAGAACCAGTCTCATGAACGCGGTCATGGAATGTCGGTCTGGGCCGCTTCATCCAAGAATACCGCCGAATCAAAGTAAGACGTTGTTGGTAAGAAGTATGACTATTATCGCCCACAAATCTTTGTGTTAAACTCGTGCATATAACATCTACGCATAGACCTGGCTTGGATGCCACTGTTGGGAAACACAGTATTTCAAAAAAATTACGTACGATCACACAAGATCTATCTAGGAGATGCATAGAAATGAGCGGGGAGAGTGTGTCCACGTACCCTCGTATACTGAAAGCGGAAGCGTTTAGTAACGCGGTTGATGTAGTCGAACGTCTTCGCGATCCAACCGATCCAAGCACCGAACGTATGGCACCTCCACGTTCAACACACGCTCAGCTCAATGACGTCCCTCAAACTCTTGATCCAATTGAGGACGAGGGAGAGTTCCGTCAGCACGACGGCGTGGCGACAGTGATGATGAAGTTACCGGCGCAGGGCTCCGCCTAAGCACTACGACGTTATGACCGAGGTGTGTAACTGTGGAGGGGGCACCGCACACGGCTAAGAGAAGATTTGGTGTGCCTTTGGGGTGCCCCCCTCCCACGTATATAAAGGGGGAGGAGAGGTGGCCGGCCCAAGGGGGGCGTGTGATACGTCTCCATCGTATCTATAATTTTTGATTGTTCCATGCCAATATTCTACAACTTTCATATACTTTTGGCAACTTTTTATACTATTTTTGGGACTAACATATTGATCCAGTGCCCAGTGCTAGTTCCTGTTTGTTGCATGTTTTTTGTTTCGCAGAAAATCCATATCAAACGGAGTCCAAACGGGATAAAAATGAACGGAGATTTTTTTTTGGAATATATGTGATTTTTGGGAAGTGAAATCAACCCGAGACGAAGTTCGAGGGGCCCACGAGGTAGGGGGCACGCCCCTGACCCTCATGGCCACCCCGTAAGGCGGTTATTGCCCTTCTTTGGCTGCAAGAAAGCTAATATCCGGATAGAGATCGTGTTAAAATTTCATCCCAATCGGAGTTACAGATCTCCGGGAATATAAGAAATGGTGAAAGGGTAGAATCTGGGAACGCAGAAACAGAGAGAGACAGAGAGACAGATCCAATCTCGGAGGGGCTCGCCCCTCCCACGCCATGGAGGCCAAGGACCAGAGGGGAAACCCTTCTCCCATCTAGGGAGGAGGTCAAGGAAGAAGAAGACGAAGGGGCCCCCTCTTCCCTTCTCTTCCGGTGGCGCCAGAACGCTGTCATGGCCATCGTCATCACCGCAATCTTCACCAACAACTTCACCGTCATCATCACCAACTCTTCCCCCCTCTATGCAGTGGTGTAACCTCTCTCTTACCCGCTGTAATCTCTACTTAAACATGGTGCTCAACGCTATACATTATTTCCCAATGATGTATGGCTATCCTATGATGTTTGAGTAGATCTGTTTTGTCCTATGGGTTATTTGATGATCATGATTGGTTTGAGTTGCATGTTTTATTATTGGTGCTGTCCTATGGTGCTCTCCGTGTCTCGCAAGCATGAGGGATTCCCGCTGTAGGGTGTTGCAATATGTTTATGATTCGCTTATAGTGGGTTGCGTGAGTGACTGAAACACAAACCCGAGTAAGGGGGTTGTTGCGTATGGGATAAAGAGGACTTGATGCTTTAATGCTATGGTTGGGTTCTACCTTAATGATCTTTAGTAGTTGCAGATGCTTGCTAGAGTTCCAATCATAAGTGCATATGATCGAAGTAGAGAAAGTATGTTAGCTTATGCCTCTCCCTCATATGAAACTGCAATAATGATTACCAGTCTAGTTATCGATTGCCTAGGGACAAATAACTTTCTCTTAACAAAAAGCTCTTTACTAAAACTAACTTAGTTGTGTCTTTATCTAAACAGCCCCTACTTTTTATTTACATAATCTTTATTATCTTGCAAACCTATCCAACAACACCTACAAAGTACTTCTAGTTTCATATTTGTTCTAGGTACAGCGAACGTCAAGCGTGCGTAGAGTTGTATCGGTGGTCGATAGAACTTGAGGGAATAATTTTTCTGCCTTTAGCTCCTCGTTGGGTTCGACACTCTTACTTATCGAAAACTATTGCGATCCCCTATACTTGTGGGTTATCAAGACATTTTTCTGGCGCCGTTGCCGGGGAGCAATAGCGTGGGGTGAATATTCTCGTGTGTGCCTGTTTGCTTTATCACTAAGTAATTTTTATTTGTTGTTCTTAGTTGTTCTTTATCTTTAGTTATGGATATGGAACACGAAATACCAAAAAAATTAGGTGTACTTACTGCTCATGGAGATGAGGAACCTCCTAAAACCCTCGATGCTCGTTATGTGATAGAAATTATGTACTACTTTGGTAATCCTGAGAAAACCCCATTCAATTTGGTAATGGGAGTAACGTTGGATCAATGTGAATACTTTAGGGATTATTGCTTGACACAAAAAGGGAAACTATTATGGGATCAAATTTATATATTGAAGTGGTATGCTCGGCAAGTATGCTTGAGTTATGATTATACTTGTTGCTCTAGGATGAAGGCTCCACACCTTCCCTTTTCATGCAAATTTAATGATAATGAAACCTTAGCTTCTTATGCTAATGGTATATATATATGATTACTATGATGTGGAACAAATAGAAGAATTTGTTGCTTTTAAGGGTGCTTATGAAATTGAATCTTTGTTTGAAAAGTATGAAGCTTTTGATGATGATGTTTATAGGCCTGAAAATTTGGCTATATTGAAATATTGCTATGATAATTATGAATATAATTCCTATATTAATGCGCTTATTGATAAAGTCTCTGATGTCCAAGAAGATACTAATATTTTGCAGGAGTCTATGGAAGAAGAAATTGATGAAACTGTGAGCTCATTGGATGAAAAAGATGAGGAGGAGAGCGAAGAACAAAAGGAGGAAGAGCGGATTGATCACCCATGCCCACCTTCTAATGAGAGTAACTCTTCAACTCATACACTGTTTAATTCCCCTTCATGCTTACCGAAGGATGAATGCTATGATAATTGCTATGATCCCGTTGATTCTTTTGAATTATCCCTTTTTGATGATGGTTGCTATGCTTGTGGCCAAGATGCCAATATGAATTATGCTTATGAAGATGAACTTGCTATAGTTCCTTATGTTAAACATGAAATTGTTGCTATTGCACCCATGCATGATAGTCCTATTATCTTTTTGAATTCTCCCGACTACACTATATCGGAGAAGTTTGCACTTATTAAGGATTATATTGATGGGTTGTGTTTTACTATTACACATGATGATTTTGATGAATATAATATGCATGTGCTTGCTGCTCCTACTTGCAATTATTATGAGAGAGGAACTATATCTCCACCTCTCTATGTTTCCAATATGATAAAATTGCAAGAAACTGTTTATACTATGCATTGGCCTTTACTATGTGTGCATAAATTGTTCTTTATGACATGCCGATGCATAGGAAGAGAGTTAGACTTCGTTGTTACTTGATATATGTTACTTTGTGCTCACTACTAAATTACAAATCATTGTTAATTCAAAATTGGCTTTGATATACCATGGGATCCGGGTGGATTCACTGCTTGAGCACCATATGCCTAGCTTAATGTCTTTAAAGAATGCGCTGCCAGGGAGACAACCCGGAAGTTTTAGAGAGTCATCTATTTCTGTTGAGTGCTTTTATATAGTTTTAAAACAAAATAAAATAAAGAGGGGAACCCAAAACTTTTTCAAAAAGGAAAGTGAAAATGAGAAAGACAAGCATTGTTGAAGTGGGAGAGCTCCTTGAACTTTGTTCATCCTCACGACAACTTTGTGAATCTTGATTACAGAAAATTTTCAACAAAAATAATTATCCCCTTGTACAATTCCGTTGTATTATAAAAATAATGTGCCAAGGTTTGCCTTTAGGATGTTTACTTTGCTTGTTGGTTTGTACGGTGCAGGACAGAAACTTTGGCTGTAGTGCGCAATTTTACATTTTTTACTGGAACATCAAATGGTTCTGATTCTTTTTGCACTGTCTTTCTATACAAATTTTTTATGTTTCCTAATTTTGGTAGAATTTTTCAAGTATCATAAGTATGGTGAATGTTCAGATTGCTACGGACTGTTCTCTTTTTTGACAGATTCTGTTTTTGATGCATAGTTTGCTTGTTTTGATGAAACTATCAATTTATATCAGTGGATTAAGCCATGGAAAAGTTATATTACAGTAGCTATAATTCAAAAACAAAATATTAATTGGTTTGCAACAGTACTTAGAGTGGTGATTTGCTTTGTTATACTAACGGATCTTACCAAGTTCTCTGTTGAAGTTTTGTGTGGATGAAGTGTTCGATGATCGAGAATGTCTCGATGTGAGAAGAAGGAAGAGAGGCAAGAGCTCAAGCTCGGGGATGCCCGAGGCACCCCAAGTAAATATTCAAGGAGACTCAAGCGTCTAAGCTTGGGGATGCCCCGGAAGGCATCCCCTCTTTCTTCAACAAGTATCGGTATGTTTTCGGATTTGTTTCGTTCATGCGATATGTGCAAATCTTGGAGCGTCTCTTGCATTTAGTTTTCACTTTTATTTTATGCACCATGATGGTATGAGATAGTCTTTGGTTGATTTATAGAATACCCTATGCACTTCACTTATATCTTTCGAGTATGGCTTTATAGAATGCTTCATGTGCTTCACTTATATCATTTGAAGTTTGGATTGCCTGTTTCTCTTTACATAGAAAACCGCATTTGTAGAATGCTCTTTTACTTCACTTATATTTGTTAGAGCATGAGCATATCTTTTGTAGAAAGATTTAAACTCTCTTGCTTCACTTATATCTATTTAGAGAGATGACAGGAACTGGTCATTCACATGGTTAGTCATAAAATCCTACATAAAACTTGTAGATCACTGAATATGATATGTTTGATTCCTTGCAATAGTTTTGCGATGTAAAGATGGTGATATTAGAGTCACGCTAGTGGGTAGGTTTGGATTAGTAGAAATACTTGTGTTGAGGTTTGTGATTCCCGTAGCATGCACGTATGGTGAACCGTTATGTAACGAAGTCAGAGCATGATTTATTTATTGATTGTCTTCCTTATGAGTGGCGGTCGGGGACGAGCGATGGTCTTTTCCTACCAATCTATCCCCCTAGGAGCATGCGCATAGTACTTTGTTTCGATGACTAATAGATTTTTGCAATAAGTATGTGAGTTCTTTATGACTAATGTTGAGTCCATGGATTATACGCACTCTCACCCTTCCACCATTGCTAGCCTCTCTAGTACCGCGCAACTTTTGCCGGTACCTTAAACCCACCATATAACTTCCTCAAAAAATCCACCTACCTACCTATCATGGCATTCCCATAGCCATTCCGAGATATATTGCCATGCAACTTCCATCATCATCGTATACATGACTTGAGCAATCATTGTCATATTGCTTTGCATGATCGTAAGATAGCTAGCATGATGTTTTCATGGCTTGTCTATTTTTTGATGTCATTGCTACGCTAGATCATTGCACATCCTGGTACACCACGGAGGAATTCATATAGAGTCATATCTTTGTTCTAGATATTGAGTTGTAAGTAAATAAAAGTGTGATGATCATCATTATTAGAGCATTGTCCAAGTGAGGAAAGGATGATGGAGACTATGATTCCCCCACAAGTCGGGATGAGACTCTGGACAAAAAAAAAGAGAAAGGCCAAAAAAAATATAAGGCCCAGAAAAATGAGAGAAAAAGAGAGAAGGGGCAATGTTACTATCCTTTTACCACACTTGTGCTTCAAAGTAGCACCATGTTCTTCATATAGAGAGTCTCTTGAGTTATCACTTCCATATACCAGTGGGAATTTTCATTGTAGAACTTGGCTTGTATATTCCGATGATGGGCTTCCTCAAACGCCCGAGGTCTTCATGAGCAAGCAAGTTGGATGCACACCCACTTAGTTTCAGTTTGAGCTTTCATACACTTATAGATCTAGTGCATCCGTTGCATGGCAATCCCTACTCACTCACATTTATATCTATTGTTGGGCATCTCCATAGCCCGTTGATACGCCTAGTCGATGTGAGACTATATTCTCCTTTTTGTCTTCTCCACAACCACCATTCTATTCCACCTATAGTGCTATGTCTGTGGCTCATGCTCATGTATTGCATGAAAGTTGAAAAGGTTTGAGAACGTCAAAAGTATGAAACAATTGCTTGGCTTGTCATCGGGGTTGTGCATGATGTGAATATTTTGTGTGGTGAAGATGGAGCATAGCCAGACTATATGATTTTGTAGGGATAACTTTCTTTGGACATGTTATTTTGAAAAGACATGATTGCTTTATTAGTAGGCTTGAAGTATTATTGTTTTTATGTCAAATGATAGACTATTGCTTTGAATAACTCGTATCTTAATATTCATGCCATGATTAGATATGTGATCAAGATTATGCTAGGTAGCATTCCACATCAAAAATTATCTTTTTTATCATTTACCTACTCGAGGACGAGCAGGAATTAAGCTTGGGGATGCTGATACGTCTCCGTTGTATCTATAATTTTTGATTGTTCCATACCAATATTCTACAACTTTCATATACTTTTGGCAACTTTTTATACTATTTTTGGGACTAACATATTGATCCAATGCCCAGTGACAGTTCCTGTTTGTTGCATGTTTTTTGTTTCGCAGAAAATCCATATCAAACAGAGTCCAAATGGGATAAAAACAGACGGAGATTTTTTTTTGGAATATATCTGATTTTTGGGAAGTGAAATCAACGCGAGACGATGCTCGAGGGGCCCACGAGGCAGGGGGCGCACCCCTGACCCTCGTGGCCACCCCGTAAGGCAGTTTATGCCCTTCTGTCGTTGCAAGAAAGCTAATATCCGGATAGATATCATGTTAAAATTTCAGCCCAATCGGAGTTATGGATATCTGGGAATATAAGAAACGGTGAAAGGGTAGAATCTGGGAACGCGGAAACAGAGAAAGGCAGAGAGGCAGATCCAATCTCGGAGGGGCTCTCGCCCCTCCCATGCCATGGAGGCCAAGGACCAGAGGGGAAACCCTTCTCCCATCTAGGAAGGAGGTCAAGGAAGAAGAAGACGAAGGGGCCCCCTCTCCCATTCTCTTCCGGTGGCGCCGGAACGCTGTCGTGGCCATCATCATCACCGCAATCTTCACCAAAAACTTCACCGCCATCATCACCAACTCTTCCCCCCTCTATGCAGTAGTGTAACCTCTCTCTTACCTGCTGTAATCTCTACTTAAACATGGTTCTCAACGCTATATATTATTTCCCAATGATGTATGGATATCCTATGATGTTTGAGTAGATCTGTTTTGTCCTATGGGTTATTTGATGATCGTGATTGGTTTGAGTTGCACGTTTTATTATTGGTGCTATCCTATGGTGCTCTCCGTGTCGCACAAGCGTGAGGGATTCCCGTTGTAGGGTGTTGCAATACGTTTATGATTCGCTTATAGTGGGTTGCATGAGTGACTGAAACACAAACCCGAGTAAGGGGGTTGTTGCGTATGGGATAAAGAGGACTTGATGCTTTAATGCTATGGTTGGGTTTTACCTTAATGATCTTTCGTAGTTGCGGATGCTTTCTAGAGTTCCAATCATAAGTTCATATGATCCAAGTAGAGAAAGTATGTTAGCTTATGCCTCTCCCTCATATGAAACTGCAATAATGATTACCGGTCTAGTTATCAATTGCCTAGGGACAAATAACTTTCTCGTAACAAAAAGATCTTTACTAAAACTAACTTAGTTGCGTATTTACCTAAACAACCCCTACTTTTTATTTATGTAATCTTTATTATCTTGCAAACCTATCCAACAACACCTACAAAGTACTTCTAGTTTCATATTTGTTCTAGGTAAAGCGAACGTCAAGCGTGCGTAGAGTTGTATCGGTGGTCGATAGAACTTGAGGGAATATTTGTTCTGCCTTTAGCTCCTCGTTGGGTTTGACACTCTTACTTATCGAAAATTGTTGCGATCCCCTATACTTGTGGGTTATCTAGAGCGTGCCATGGGGGGAGTCCTACTTGGATTCCCGGTCCAAGTAGGATTCCCCCCCCTTTCCTATTCCCACTAGGAGAAGGAGAGAAGGAGGAGGAGGAGAGAAGGAAAGGGCCCCCCAACCCTAGTCCAATTTGGTTTGGGCTTGGGGGCGGCGCGCGCCACCACCTGGCTGCCGCCTCCTCTCTCCACTAGGGCCCATGAAAGCCCATTAACTCCCTAGGGGGTTCCGGTAACCCCCGGTACTCCGGAAAATGCCCGAACCTGAAACCATTCTGGTGTCCAAACATAACCTTCCAATATATCAATATTTATGTCTCAACCATTTAGAGACTCCTCATCATGTCCGTGATCTCATTTGAAACTCCGAACAAACTTCGGTTCATCAAATCACATAACTCATAATACAAATCGTTATCGAACGTTAAGCGTGCGGACCCTATGGGTTCGAGAACTATGTAGACATGACCGAGACACATCTCCGGTCAATAACCAATAGCGGAACCTGGATGCTCATATTGGCTCCTACATATTCTACGAAGATCTTTATCGATCAAACCGCATAACAACATACGTTGTTCCCTTTGTCATCGGTATATTACTTGCCCGAGATTCGATCGTCGGTATCATCATACCCAGTTCAATCTCGCTACCGGAAAGTCTCTTTACTCGTTCCGTAATGTATCATCCCGTGGCTAACTCATTAGACACATTGCTTGCAAGGCTCATAGTGATGTGCATTAGCGAGAGGGCCCAGAGATACCTCTCCGATACACAGAGTGACAAATCCTAATCTCGATCTATGCCAACTCAACAAACACCATCGGGGACACCTGTAGAGCATCTTTATAATCACCCAGTTACGTTGTGACGTTTGATAGCACACAAGGTGTTCCTCCGGTATTCGGGAGTTGCATAATCTCATAGTCAGAAGAACATGTATAAGTCATGAAGAAAGCAATAGCGATAAAACTAAATGATCATTATGTTAAGCTAACGGATGGGTCTTTTCCATCACATCATTCTCTAATGATGTGATCCCATTGATCAAATGACAACACATGTCTATGGTTAGGAAACTTTAACCATCTTTGATTAACGAGCTAGTCTAGTAGAGGCATACTAGGGACACTTTGTTTGTCTATGTATCCACACATGTACTAAGTTTCCGGCTAAAAAAATTCTAGCATGAATAATAAACATTTATCATGATATAAGGAAATATAAATAACAACTTTATTATTGCCTCTAGGGCATATTTCCTTCACCAACACACAATCGACATGTTGAGGAGTGAAATATGGAAATTAAATGCATCGGCTCATGAGATGGAGAAAGTACGAAAGAAGAAATCACACAGAGAGCAGATTTTGTTGTATGTATCGTCTTAATTCCAAAATAATTTCCTGTCTTAAAGAGATCACCATTCCAATTGTCATTATGTTAGTATACACAACATATTATGTGATGTGTATGCATGAGCTACGAGATGTAATGTATGTGAGCGATGGAGAGATGTAACATAAATTATTTGTTTTCTGAAATATGTATTGAAGTATTTCATTTCTTGAGATAATTTATTGCATCCCCTTTATTAGTATTGGCCGCTAGTGGGTTAGACAAACACGGGCCACTAGCGGGCTAGTCAAATACATGCTCCCAATGGGTCGGACAACTAACGAGCTGGATGAACCCAAAATGTTAAGGCCGGAGATATATCAGACTTTCAACCCATTATTCTTATTCATGCCATCATAAAAATTATTGCCAAAATGATGTCCAACCGGCTCGCCCCACACATGAACGACCTTGCTTCACAAGCGCAAAGCGCATTCATCAAACGACGATGTATACACGATAACTTCATGTATGTGCGCAATCTTGCGGGGCGTTTCCACCGAAATAAAACAACGGCTTTACTTTTCAAGCGTGACATCAAGAAAGCCTTTGACTCTGTTCGCTGGGACTATCTCCTCGATCTTCTCAAACACCTTGGAGTTCCTCCGTGCTTTCGGGGTTGGGTTTCAACCCTCTTGGCTTTGGCATCTTCACGAGTCTTGCTCAATGGTATTCCGGGCAACCCTATCAAGCTTGGGAAGGGCTTGAGGCAAGGAGATCCTCTATCCCCCCTCCTTTTCGTTCTGGCGATCGATCCCCTACATCATATTCTCAAGAAGGCTACTGCCCGAGGAAAACTACAACCTCTTGGTGGTAACGCTATAATGGCCAGGGCGTCCCTCTACGCAGATGACACGGCTGCTTTTCTTGCTCCCATCAAGACGAAGTAAAGTTCTTTGTGGACACGCGGCTCACTTTGGAGAGGTTATGGGCCTACATACCAACTGCTCGAAAAGCCTAGTTGCCCCAATCCATTGTGACAACTTGGATCTGAATGATATCCTCCTCTCCTTCCCGGCCAACCGCTCATCTTTCCCTATGAAATATCTGGGTCTGCCATTGTCGATCAAAAGATTAAATAGAATCCACTTCCAACCCCTCGAAGATAAGATTGCAGCTCAACTTATGCTTTGGATGGGCAAACACGTTGCATCGCCTGGAAGGGTAGTGCTTGTCAAGTCGGTTGTAACAATGATTGCTATATATTACTTGACGGTGCTAAACCTCCCTGTTGAGGTATTGAAAAAGATCGATTCCCTGCTGCATGCATATCTCTGGGCTGGTTGTGACAAGGTTTCTGGCGGAAAATACAAGATGAACCGGGGGCAAGTGTGCAAATCTGAAGTGCATGGTTGCCTAGGTATTCTCAACTTGGAAATATTTTCTACTGCCCTTTGCATCTGGTGGTTGTGGGGAGCTTGGACAGATCCGAGCAAGCCTTGGGTAACCTTGGGGAACCTGTGTGATGACAAAGATAAAGACATATTTGCTGCTGCCAACAAGGCAAACGGCTTATAACCTGGCCTTTGACCAAGACTCTTAAACCTTCTTATTCAATGAAAATGGCAAGCCTTTTGCCTTGTTTCAAAAATATGCTGCTAGTTGATCAAATGAATCAGGACCATTATTGGGTCAAACATTCAGAATTTACCATGGGCGCGACTATTTGTCGCATTACACGAGCCACCAGCAGTCCGTCGCTGAAGGAATTGTCATGGTTCTAAGACTGACAGTAGAATGGGGGTAGGTATGAGGAGGCATGATCCCAGCTATGGAGAAGTTGTACACACAAGATTTACGAGTTCAGGCCCTTCATGGTGGAAGTAATAGCCCTACGTCTCGGTGCCCGGAGGCGGTCGACTGGATTATATGTGTGTGGTGTTACAGGGGGTGTGAACCCTTGTCCCTGAGGAGGGGGTGGCTTATATAGAGTTCGCCAGGCCCCTCCCGCCCTCAGTTACACAGGGTTTAAGGTACATAAAGATGGGGCGTTTCTGGCAATGCTAGCTATAAAGTGACATAAATGACTATTAAGTCTACAGAGTAAACCCCCGACCGTTGCTGTTCAGAGTGGCCTTTGATCTTCTGTCTGTCGAGTGATCATTGCTATGGTCAAGTGACATTAAGTCTTCCGAGTGGAATGCTTCTGTCGAGTGGATGATGGTATCCCTTGAACCCTTCTGACTTTATGGTGATGTCCTAGGGGAGGGTGTCTAGGTCAGGCCTATGACCCTACCCTAGGTACATAGCTTCATCATTAGCCCCCGAATGGTTCAGGGTTCGAGTGGACAAGTTGAAAATACTTCCGACTCATCTTTTGCGCTTCGGAAGCGTCTTGTTAGGATCAAAGAACAACATGATGGCTTCGACTTGTTTTTCAGTCGCCTTGATCCATTCTTAGTTTGTCGAATGAACTTTCGCTGAATGTTCTGAGTGTTGATATGAAAGAAATCTTTAGTCTGACAGGTTGCTCTACAGTTCCCGGATCTTGCAGGATTCAAAATTTCGGGAAGCACGTGGGACGGAGGAGGCCGCGGTAATCGAGATGGATTAGGCAGGGGTGCCTCGATCACCGCGCCGCCTTTTTCACCACGTATCGAGCGAGCGACAGTTGCGGGATTTGACACGATTGGCCGGGCCCAGTCATCAGTCACTCGGAAATGACTCCATAAAAGACGTCGGGCTGAGCGATTTTGCATAGTGCGCCTCAGTTTCTCCTTCTTCTTCCTATGTTCCTCCACTGCTCCCGTCTCCACTTTCGGCACCGCCGCCCACCTCGAGCCCATTCCACCGTAATGGGGAAGGACAAGACCGCCACCCTGGAGCGTGCGAAGAAAGCGACGGCGAAGGCGAAGGGGGAGAAGATGAGCCAGGGCGGGTCGTCGTCAAGATTTGCTCTGCCGCGCGGCTGGGTCCAAGGCGACTGGATCCGATCCACGCTCGTGTTGGATGATCTGCAAGACCTGGCCGAGAGTATGCTGATCGAGCATGATTCTTGGAGGCTTCCGGGGCATGAAACTGAGCCGTAGCCTCAGGAGGGTGAGTGCTTCTTGCTTGCCACTCACGTCGACCGCGGTTTTTCTTTGCCTCCACACCCCTTTTTCCGTGCATTCCAAAACTTCTTCAGAGTTCAACTCCACCATTTCTCTCACAACACAATCACGTACCTTGCGGCTTATGTCTCCTTGTGTGAGAATTTCTTGGGCTGTCGACCGCACTAGGGCCTATTTAAGCACATCTTCACATGCCGCTCGTAGACTGTGAAAAAGGCTAATCCGAGTGATGAGAAAACCCAGGTGATCCATATGTGTGGGGGCTTAGGTATCCAGATGAGGGGGAAGAGTGCTTTTCCTGCGATGACTCTTCCTGATTCGATTAGAGGGTGGCAGTCGACTTGGTTGTGTTGGTTGTAGTCCTGGGCTAGTGGGGGCACGCAGAGTGCACCCACTGGGTGTAGTCCCCGAGGCCACCGTCGAATGTGGGATTCGGCGGAGGTCTTGATAAAAAATGTCTTTATTGTTTCACTCTTCCACTCGGTCTGGGCGGACCTGTCGAGTGGAATCCAAACCAGTGGGGGCACGCTAAGTGCACCCACTGGGTGTAGTCCCCGAGACCACGGTCGACTGCGGGCAGTCGGTTGGGGTCTGAGAATGTATTTTTTTACTCTTCCACTCGGTCTGGGCGGACCCTGTCGAGTGGAATCCGAACCAGTGGGGGCACGCTAAGTGCACCCATTGGGTGTAGTCCCCGAGACTACTGTAGAAATTTTGATTCTGCAGTAGTCTTAGAGCTCTATTCACTCGGAAGCAACTGATCCTTGATCTTGTCTAATGATGTATCTTTTTGCCAATTATAGAAATCATGTGAGCTTATCTCCAAGTTTGCCAATTTCGAGGAAAAGCAGAGACAACTCAACCTTGACTTGGAGCTGGCCAATCAGAACTTGAAAAAGGCTAAAGACGAAGTAGCTGGTACAGAAGGTAACGACCTATCGATTGTTTATCTTGACCATCTCTCAAGTTATCTCTTCGTTCGTCTCTTTGACTCGAGTGCACATTCTTCAGAGAAAATGAAGCAAGCCCTAGTACAGAAGGATCTCGACCTTGCAGCTGCGTAGAAGGAGGCTAAGGAGAAGACCGCACTTGCTGACAAGAAGCTGGCTTCAGTCGGAGCACTGTAGGAAGACAATGCCAAGCTAAAGGCAGCCCTCACCGAGGCCAACAAAGAAGTGACTCGTCTGAAGAAAGACAAAGTTGCTTTGAATGAGAAGATTGAAGGTATTTCTTGTAAGTGAAATGACCTGGAGGCTTATCTGAGGGCACTCGCCAAGAAGTTGTTCCTTCTGCTCGAAGGTATTTTTCCTTTGTCCGACTGATCTGTTATTTGCAAGTCATCATGAACAGGTCGACTCATTAACTCCTTGAATCTACAGAATTCTGCCAAAACTTTGAAGAAGAAACTAGACGAATCGAGACAGGCTTGGACCCCGTCCTTTCTCCTGTTGGTGATGAAGCTGCCATGAACGTGCTCCGACTGGAGTCCCATGTCGCCAACGTCACGGACTACCCTGCACGCCTGAAGGTTGCGGTGTCGCGGATTGACTCAGCACTTTGGCCACGAGAGACGCTCTAGAATGACCTCGAGTCCTTGATGACTCGACTCAATGAGGTCCCTGGCCGAGTGTAGGAGTGGAAGAAGTCATCTGCTCGCTGCAGTGCTGACGTAGCTCTATCGCTAGTCCGAATCCACTACAAGGAAGCCAAGGCGGAGAAGCTAGCAGCGATCATGGTTGCCAATACCAGAAAACATGACTTCCAGTCCTTCATGGAGACTTTTATTGCTGCCGCCACTCGAATTGCAGATGGGATCGACCTGGACGAATTCCTCGAGCCTTCCAGTCCTCCTCCCGCAGACTGAACAAACTTCTTATGATCCGATTAAATTTGCCTCGCTATGTCGAGTGGTTTTTGTAACCGTTTAAACTTCTTCGAGCCCGATGCCCGAGTGCCTTGAACTACGATCTGGAACCTTGACGGATTTATCTGAACTTGGCTGCTTTTGGATCTTTTGACTCTTTGTGTAGAACTTGTTTCTTCAGTTTGAGTTGCTACTGACTTTGTGATGCAGCTCAGTCGAGTGAATCATGGGCAAAGGTACTTGGTGTTGCCCAGGGCCCGCACCTCATCGTCCTTGCAAATTGGGATGGAGAGGACATTGTATTTGTGTCGAAGCTCCGAGGACAGATCATGGTCGACATGCGCCTCACTGCCCTTGCGGATAAGGATGGAGCGGGCGTTGTATTTGTGTTGAAGCTCTGAGGACAGATCGTGGTCGACCTGCACCTCGTCGCCCTTGTAGATAAGGATGGAGCAAGTTTTAAAACTTAGGCGAGTACTGGACTGCAGCTAAGCCTCCGAGTGGGAGGGTTGCTCACCACTCGGTAGGATTTTTTAAACTTAGGCAAGTATTGGACTGCAGCTAAGCCCCTGAGTGAAAGACTTGCTCACCACTTGGTAGGAATTTTTTAAAACTTAGGCGAGTACTGGACTGCAGCTAAGCCCCTGAGTGGGAGGGTTGCACACCACTCGGTAGGATTTTTTTAAACTTAGGCGAGTACTGGACTGCAGCTAAGCCCCCGAGTGGGAGGGTTGCTCACCACTCGGTAGGATTTTTTTAAACTTAGGCGAGTACTGGACTGTAGCTAAGCCCCCGAGTGGGAGGGTTGCTCACCACTCGGTAGGATTTTTTTAAACTTAGGCGAGTACTGGACTGCAGCTAAGCCCCCAAGTGGGAGGGTTGCTCACCACTCGGTAGGATTTTTAAAAACTTAGGCGAGTACTGGACTGCAGCTAAGCCCCCGAGTGGGAGGGTTGCTCACCACTGTGTAGGATTTGATTTTTTTGGAACTTAGGCGAAGCGGATTCACAGCTAAGGCACCCACTGGGGGATTTAGAACATTTAAAAAGGACCAACAATCATCTAGGAGACTTGTGAAACCGTGTCTTTGGTAACCGAACTAGAATGTATTTCTTATTACATCTCAACAATCTGAATGCTTAAGTATAAAAGGGGCGGGGCAGCTCCGCATTCCAAGCGCGTGGCTCATCATTATTGTGCTCCACATTGTAGAGGCAATAAGCCCCATTGTGAAGCACTTTGGTGATGATGAAGGGGCCTTCCTAAGCAGGAGCGAGCTTGTGTGGTTTCTGCTGGTCCACTCGAAGAACCAGGTCTCCCTCTTGAAATGCTCGACCTCTCACGTTTCTGGCGTGAAATCGACGCAGGTCTTGTTGATAGATAGTTGACCGGATCAGGGCCATCTCCCTTTCCTCTTCCAGAAGATCAACAGCGTCCTGACGGGCTTGCTCTGCCTCGGCTTCTGAGAAGAGTTCTACTCGCGGGGCATTATGAAGCAAGTCACTCGAAAGCACAGCTTCAGCCCCATAGACTAAGAAGAATGGAGTTTGGCCAGTCGACCGATTAGGAGTAGTCCTCAATCCCCAACGCACTGATGGAAGTTCATCGACCCAGGCGCCCGCTGCATGCTTGAGGTCACGCATTAATCGGGGTTTCAGTCCTTTGAGAATCAATCTGTTTGCTCTTTCAGCTTTTCCATTCGATTGGGGATGGGCGACTGAAGCATAGTCGACCCGAGTGCCTTGGGAAGCGCAAAAGGTTCTGAACTCATCAGAGTTGAAGTTCGACCCATTATCTGTGATGATGTTGTGCGGGGCATCATATCTGAATGTTAACTCACTGATGAAGCTGACAGCACTACTTGCTTCGAGGTTTTTGATAGGCTTGGCTTCAATCCATTTGGTGAACTTGTCGACTGCTACGAGCACATGGGTGAAGCCACTTCTACCAATCCTCAGAGGTCCAACCATATCTAATCCCCAAACAACAAAGGGCCGGACGAGTGGAATAGTCTTCAGGGCTGATGCAGGCTTGTGAGACATGTTGGAGTAGAACTGACAACCTTCACATCTGTCGACTATGTCTTTTGCCATTTCATTTGCTCGTGGCCAATGAAATCCCACTCGGTATGATTTGGCACAATGGTCCGAGAGGACGCATGGTGACCATAGGTCCCCGAGTGGATGTCGTTGAGGATCACTCGACCTTCTTCCGGTGTTATGCACTTCTGAGCAACTCTGGTAACACTTTCTCTGTAAAGCTGTCCACCCATTACTGTGAAAGCTTTAGATCGACGGGCCTCTTCTTCATTCTCTGGGAGCTCTTTCCAGAGAATATACACGATGTACGACACTGTCCAATCGGGTACGACGACCAAAACTTCCATGACCAAGTCGACCATGACTGGGATTTCAACTTCAGTCGGATCAGTAGGGCTCTTAGGTTGTGGGGGCTCCTTTGTGAAGGGATCCTCTTGGACGGACGGTGTGTGAAGATGCTCCAAGAACACATTACTAGGAATAGGCTCATGCTTGGACCCTATCTTTGCCAAATCATCAGCTGCTTGATTTTCAGTCGGGGTATATGATGGAGCTCTAACCCCTCAAACTTCTTCTCTAAATTTCTTACTGCAATACAATAGACAGTCATAGCCGGGCTTCTGACGTCCCACTCCTTCATTACTTGATTAACCACCAAATCTGAGTTGCCGTAGACCATTAGGCGACGGACGCCGAGTGAAAGGGCCATACGCAACCCGTACAAAAGTGCTTCATATTTAGCTTCGTTGTTGGAGGAATCAAAATGGATCTGAAGAACATAGCTGAGTCTGTCTCCTCGAGGGGATACCAATACCACCCCAGCACCAGAACCATTCAGCATCTTGGATACATCAAAGAACATGGTCCAATGCTCCGAGTGAATCTGAGTTGGTTGTTGCTGCTCGACCCACTTAGCGAGGAAATCTGCTATTGCCTGGGACTTGATAGCTTTCTCTGCCTCAAACTTGATATCCAAGGGAAGGAGTTCAATCGCCCACTTTGCCACTCGACCAGTTGCATCTCTGTTGTTCAGAATTTCCGACAATGGTGCGTCCCTAACGACTGTAATGGAGTGATCAGAGAAATAATTGTTGGGGAACGTAGTAATTTCAAAAAAATTCCTACGCACACGCAAGATCATGGTGATGCATAACAGCGAGAGGGGAGAGTGTTGTCTACGTACCCTTGTAGACCGAAAGCGTAAGCGTTAGCACAACGCGGTTGATGTAGTCGTACGTCTTCACGATCCGACCGATCAAGTACTGAACGCACGGCACCTCCGAGTTCAGCACACGTTCAGCCCGATGACGTCCCTCGAACTCTGATCCAGCCGAGTGTTGAGGGAGAGTTTCGTCAGCACGACGGCGTGGTGACGATGTTGATGTTCTACCAACGCAGGGCTTCGCCTAAGCACTGCTATAGTATTGTCGAGGTGGACTATGGTGGAGGGGGGCACCGCACACGGCTAAAAGATCAACTTGATCAATTTTTGTGTCTATGGGGTGCCCCCCTCCTTCGTATATAAAGGGGGGAGGAGGAGGGGGCCGGCCAAGAGGAGGAGGGGCGCCCAGGGGGGGGGGCAATCCTACTCCAAGTAGGTTTTGCCCCCCTTTCCTATTCCAACTAGGAGAAGGGGAAGGAGGACGTGGAGAGAAGGAAGGAGAAGGGGGGCCGCGCTCCCTCCCCTTTCCCAATTCAGATTGGGGCAAGGGGGGCCGCGCGCCACCTCATGCTGCCTCCCCTCTTCCACCACTTTGGGCCCATGAGGCTCAATAACCCCCGGGGGGTTCCGGTAACCCCCCGGTACTCCGGTATATATACGATAACCCCCGGAACCATTCCGGTGTCCGAATATAGTCGTCCAATATATCAATCTTCATGTCTCGACCATTTCGAGACTCCTCGTCATGTCCGTGATCACATCCGGGACTCCGAACAACCTTCGGTACATCAAAACTCCTAAACTCATAATATAACCGTCATCGAAACGTTAAGCGTGCGGACCCTACGGGTTCGAGAACTATGTAGACATGACCGACACACGTCTCCGGTCAATAACCAATAGAGGAACCTGGATGCTCATATTGGCTCCTACATATTCTACGAAGATCTTTATCGATCAAACCGCATAACAACATACGTTGTTCCCTTTGTCATCGGTATGTTACTTGCCCGAGATTGGATCGTCGGTATCTCAATACCTAGTTCAACCTCGTTACCGGCAAGTCTCTTTACTCGTTCCGTAATACATCATCCCGCAACTAACTCATTAGTTGCAATGCTTGCAAGGCTTAAGTGATGTGCATTACCGAGAGGGCCCAGAGATACCTCTCCGACAATCGGAGTGACAAATCCTAATCTCGAAATACGCCAACCCAACAAGTACCTTTGGAGACACCTGTAGAGCACCTTTATAATCACCCAGTTACGTTGTGACGTTTGGTAGCACACAAAGTGTTCCTCCGGTAAACGGGAATTGCATAATCTCATAGTCATAGGAACATGTATAAGTCATGAAGAAAGCAATAGCAATAAACTAAACGATCAAGTGCTAAGCTAACGGAATGGGTCAAGTCAATCACATCATTCTCCTAATGATGTGACCCCGTTAATCAAATGACAACCCATGTCAATGGTTAGGAAACTTAACCATCTTTGATCAACGAGCTAGTCAAGTAGAGGCATACTAGTGACACTCTGTTTGTCTATGTATTCACACATGTATTATGTTTCCGGTTAATACAATTCTAGCATGAATAATAAACATTTCTCATGATATAACGAAATAAATAATAACTTTATTATTGCCTGTAGGGCATATTTCCTTCAGTCTCCCACTTGCACTAGAGTCAATAATCTGGATTACACAGTAATGATTCTAACACCCATGGAGCCTTGGTGCTGATCATGTTTTGCTCGTGGAAGAGGCTTAGTCAACGGGTCTGCAACATTCAGATCCGTATGTATCTTGCAAATTTCTATGTCTCCCACCTGGACTAAATCCCGGATGGAATTGAAGCGTCTCTTGATGTGCTTGGTTCTCTTGTGAAATCTGGATTCCTTCGCAAAGGCAATTGCACCAGTATTGTCACAAAAGATTTTCATTGGACCCAATGCACTAGGTATGACACCTAGATCGGATATGAACTCCTTCATCCAGACTCCTTCATTTGCTGCTTCTGAAGCAGCTATGTACTCCACTTCACACGTAGATCCCACCACGACGCTTTGTTTAGAACTGCACAAACTGACAGCTCCACCGTTTAATATAAACACGTATCCGGTTTGTGATTTAGAATCGTTCGGATCAGTGTCAAAGCTTGCGTCAACGTAACCATTTACGATGAGCTCTTTGTCACCTCCATAAACGAGAAACATATCCTTAGTCCTTTTCAGGTATTTCAGGATGTTCTTGACCGCTGTCTAGTGATCCACTCCTGGATTACTTTGGTACTTCCCTGCTAGACTTATAGCAAGGCACACATCAGGTCTAGTACACAACATTGCATACATGATAGATCCTATGGCTGAAGCATAGGGAACATCTTTCATATTCTCTCTATCTTCTGAAGTGGTCGGGCATTGAGTCTTACTCAACTTCACACCTTGTAACACAGGCAAGAACCATTTCTTTGCTTGATCCATTTTGAACTTTTTCAAAACTTTGTCAAGCAATGTGCTTTGTGAAAGTCCAATTAAGCGTCTTGATCTATCTCTATAGATCTTGATGCCCAATATGTAAGCAGCTTCACTGAGGTCTTTCATAGAAAAACACTTATTCAAGTATCCCTTTATGCTATCCAGAAATTCTATATCATTTCCAATCAGCAATATGTCATCCACATATAATATCAGAAATGCTACAGAGCTCCCACTCACTTTCTTGTAAATACAGGCTTCTCCAAAAGTCTGTATAAAACCAAATGCTTTGATCACATTATCAAAGCGTTTATTCCAACTCCGAGAGGCTTGCACCAGTCCATAAATGGATCGCTGGAGCTTGCACACTTTGTTACCTCCCTTTGGATCGACAAAACCTTCTGGTTGCATCATATACAACTCTTCTTCCAGAAATCCATTCAGGAATGCAGTTTTGACATTCAGTTGCCAAATTTCATAATCATAAAATGCGGCAATTGCTAACATGATTCGGACAGACTTAAGCATCGCTATGGGTGAGAAGGTCTCATCGTAGTCAATCCCTTAAACTTGTCAAAAAACCTTTTGCAACAAGTCGAGCTTTATAGACAGTAACATTACTGCCAGCGTCAGTCTTCTTCTTGAAGATCCATTTATTCTCAATTGCTTGCCGATCAACGGGCAAGTCAACCAAAGTCCACACTTTGTTCTCATACATGGATCCCATTTCAGATTTTATGGCCTCAAGTCATTTTGCGGAATCTGGGCTCACCATCGCTTCTTCATAGTTCGTAGGTTCATCATGGTCTAGTAACATAACTTCCAGAACAGGATTACCATACCACTCTGGTGCGGATCTTACTCTGGTTGACCTACGAGGTTCAATAACAACTGGATCTAAAGTTTCATGATCATCATCATTAACTTCCTCACTAATTGGTGTAGGTGTCGCAGAAACCGTTTTCTGTGACGAACTACTTTCCAATAAGGGAGCGGGTACAGTTACCTCATCAAGTTCTACTTTCCTCCCACTCACTTCTTTCGAGAGAAACTCCTTCTCTAGAAAAACTCCGAATTTAGCAACAAAAGTCTTGCCTTCGGATCTGTGATAGAAGGTGTACCCAACAGTCTCCTTTGGGTATCCTATGAAGACACATTTCTTCGATTTGGTTCGAGCTTATCAGGTTGAATCTTTTTCACATAAGCATCGCAGCCCCAAACTTTCAGAAATGACAACTTTGGTTTCTTACCAAACCATAGTTCATAAGGCATCGTCTCAACGGATTTCGATGGTGCCCTATTTAAGGTGAATGCGGCTGTCTCTAAAGCATAACTCCAAAACGATAGCGGTAAATCAGTAAGAGACATCATAGATCGCACCATATCTAGTAAAGTACGATTAAGACGTTCGGACACACCATTACGTTGTGGTGTTCCGGGTGGCGTGAGTTGCGAAACTATTCCGCATTGTTTCAAATGAAGACCAAACTCATAACGCAAATATTCTCCTCCACGATCAGATCGTAGATACTTTATTTTCTTGTTACGATGATTTTCAACTTCACTTTGAAATTCTTTGAACTTTTCAAATGTTTCATACTTATGTTTCATTAAGTAGATATACCCATATCTGCTTAAATCATCTGTGAAGGTGAGAAAATAACGATATCCGCCACGATCCTCAACATTCATTGGACCACATACATCTGTATGTATGATCTCCAACAAATTCGTTGCTCTCTCCATAGTTTCGGAGAACGGCGTTTTAGTCATCTTTCCCATGAGGCACGGTTCGCAAGTACCAAGTGGTTCCAACAGTCCATCAGTATGGAGTTTCTTCATGCGCTTTACTCTGATATGACCTAAACGGCAGTGCCACAAATAAGTTGCACTATCATTATCAACTCTGCATCTTTTGGCTTCAATATTATGAATATGTGTATCACCAATATCAAGATTTAGTAAAAATAGACCACTCTTCAAGGGTGCATGACCATAAAAGATATTACTCATATAAATAGAACAACCATTATTATCTGATTTAAATGAATAACCGTCTAGCATCAAAAAAGATCCAGATATAATGTTCATGCTCAACGCTGGCACCAAATAACAATTATTTAGGTCTAATACTAATCCCGAAGGTATATGTAGAGGTAGCGTGCCGACCGCGATCACATCGACTTTGGAACCATTTCCCACGCGCATCGTCACCTCGTCCTTAGCCAATCTTGGCTTAATCCGTAGCCCCTGTTTCGAGTTGCAAATGTTAGCAACAGAACCAGTATCAAACACCCAGGTGCTACTGCGAGCATTAGTAAGGTACACATCAATAACATGTATATCACATATACCTTTGTTCACATTGCCATCCTTCTTATCTGCCAAATACTTGGGGCAGTTCTGCTTCTAGTGACCAGTCTGTTTGCAGTAGAAGCACTCAGTCTCAGGCTTAGGTCCAAACTTGGGTTTCTTCTCCTGAGCAGCAACTTGTTTGTTGTTCTACTTGAAGTTCCCCTTCTTCTTCCCTTTGCCTTTTTTCTTGAAACTGGTGGTCTTATTGACCATCAACACTTGATGCTCCTTCTTGATTTCTACCTCCGCGACCTTTAGCATCGCAAAGAGCTCGGGAATAGTCTTATTCATCCCTTGCATATTATAGTTCATCATGAAGCTTTTGTAGCTTGGTGGCAGTGATTGAAGAACTCTGTCAATGACACTATCAATAGGAAGATTAACTCCCAGTTGAGTCAAGTGATTATGATACCCAGACATTTTGAGTATATGTTCACTGACAGAACTATTCTCCTCCATCTTGCAGCTATAGAACTTATTGGAGACTTCATATCTCTCAATTCGGGCATTTGCTTGAAATATTAACTTCAACTCCTGGAACATCTCATATGCTCCATCACGTTCAAAACATCGTTGAAGACCCGGTTCTAAGCCGTAAAGCATGGCACACTGAACTATCGAGTAGTCATCAGCTTTGCTCTGCCAGATGTTCATAACATCTGGTGTTGCTCCTGTAGCAGGCTTGGCACTTAGCGGTGCTTCCAGGACGTAATTCTTCTGTGCAACAATGAGGATAATCCTCAAGTTACGGACCCAGTCCGTGTAATTGCTACCATCATCTTTCAACTTTACTTTCTCAAGGAACGCATTAAAATTCAACGGAACAACATCATGGGCCATCTATCTACAATCAACATAGATAAGAAAGATACTACCAGGTACTAAGTTCATGATAAATTTAAGTTCAATTAATCATATTATTTAAGAACTCCCACTTAGATAGACTTCCCTCTAATCCTCTAAGTGATCACGTGAACCATATCAACTAAACCATGTCCGATCATCACATGAGATGGAGTAGTATCAACGGTGAACATCACTATGTTGATCATATCTACTATATGATTCACGCTCGACCTTTCGGTCTCCGTGTTCCGAGGCCATATCTGTTATATGCTAGGCTCATCAAGTTTAACCTGAGTATTCCGTGTGTGCAACTGTTTTGCACCCGTTGTATTTGAACGTAGAGCCTATCACACTCGATCATCACGTGGTGTCTCAGCACGAAGAACTTTCACAACGGTGCATACTCAGGGAGAACGCTTATACTTTGATAATTTAGTGAGGGATCATCTTATAATGCTACCGTCAATCAAAGCAAGATAAGATGCATAAAAGATAAACATCACATGCAATCAATATAAGTGATATGATATGGCCATCATCATCTTGTGCTTGTGATCTCCATATCCGAAGCACCTTCATGATCACCATCGTCACCGGTGCGACACCTTGATCTCCATCGTAGCATCGTTGTCATCTCGCCAATCTTATGCTTCCACGACTATCGCTACCGCTTAGTGATAAAGTAAAGCATTACTGGGCGATTGCATTGCATACAATAAAGCGACAACCATATGGCTCCTGCCAGTTGTCGATAACTCGGTTACAAAACATGATCATCTCATACAATAAAATTTAACATCATGTTTTGACCATATCACATCACAACATGCCCTGCAAAAACAAGTTAGACGTCCTCTACTTTGTTGTTGCAAATTTTACGTGGCTGCTACGGGCTTAGCAAGAACCGTTCTTACCTACGCATCAAAACCACAACGATAGTTTGTCAAGTTGGTGTTGTTTTAACCTTCGCAAGGACCGGGCATAGCCACACTCGGTTCAACTAAAGTTGGAGAAACTGACACCCGCCAGCCACCTATGTGCAAAGCACGTCGGTAGAACCAGTCTCGCGTAAGCGTACGCGTAATGTCGGTCTGGGCCACTTCATCCAACAATACCGCTGAACCAAAGTATGACATGCTGGTAAGCAGTATGACTTATATCGCCCACAACTCACTTGTGTTCTACTCGTGCATATGACATCTGCGCATAAAACCTGGCTCGGATGCCACTGTTGGGGAACATAGTAATTTCAAAAAAATTCCTACGCACACGCAAGATCATGGTGATGCATAACAATGAGAAGGGAGAGTGTTGTCTACATACCCTCGTAGACCGAAAGTGGAAGCGTTAGCACAACGCGGTTGATGTAGTCGTACGTCTTCACGATCCGGCCGATCAAGTACCGAACGCACGACACCTCCGAGTTCAGCACATGTTCAGCCCGATGACGTCCCTTGAACTCCGACTCAGCCAAGGGTTGAGGGAGAGTTTCTTCAGCACGATGGTGTGGTGATGATGTTGATGTTCTACCAACGCAGGGCTTCGCCTAAGCACTGCTATAGTATTGTCGAGGTGGACTATGGTGGAGGGGGGCACCGCACACGGCTAAAAGATCAACTTGATCAATTGTTGTGTCTATGGGGTGCCCCCCCTCCTCCGTATATAAAGGGGGAAGGAGGAGGGGGCCGGCCAAGAGGAGGAGGCGCGCCCAATGGGGCAATCCTACTCCAAGTAGGTTTTGCCCCCCTTTCCTATTCCAACTAGGAGAAGGGGGAAGGAGGAGGTGGAGAGAAGGAAGGAGAAGGGGGGCCATGCCCCTCCCCTTTCCCAATTCGGATTGGGGCAAGCGGGGCCGCGCGCCACCTCCTGCTGCCTCTCCTCTTCCACCACTTTGGGCCCATGAGGCCCTATAACCCCCCAGGGGTTCCGGTAACCCCCCAGTACTCCGGTATATATCTGATAACCCCCGGAACCATTCCGGTGTCCGAATATAGTCATCCAATATATCAATATTCATGTCTCGACCATTTCGAGACTCCCCGTCATGTCCGTGATCACATCCGGGACTCCGAACAACCTTCGGTACATCAAAACTCATAAACTCATAATATAACCGTCATCAAAACGTTAAGTGTGCGGACCCTACTGGTTCGAGAACTATGTAGACATGACCGAGACACGTCTCCGGTCAATAACCAATAGCGGAACTTGGATGCTCATATTGGCTCCTACATATTCTACGAAGGTCTTTATCGGTCAAACCGCATAACAACATATGTTGGTCCCTTTGTCATCGGTATGTTACTTGCCCGAGATTCGATTGTCGGTATCTCAATACCTAGTTCAATCTTGTTACCGGCAAGTCTCTTTACTCGTTCCGTAATACATCATCCCACAACTAACTCATTAGTTGCAATGCTTGCAAGGCTTAAGTGATGTGCATTACCGAGAGGGCCCATAGATACCTCTCCGACAATCAGAGTGACAAATCCTAATCTCGAAATACGCCAATGCAACAAGTACCTTTGGAGACACCTGTAGAGCACCTTTATAATCACCCAGTTACGTTGTGACGTTTGGTAGCACACAAAGTGTTCCTCCGGTAAACGGGAGTTGCATAATCTCATAGTCATAGAAACATGTATAAGTCATGAAGAAAGCAATAGCAACAAACTAAACGATCAAGTGCTAAGCTAACGGAATGGATCAAGTCAATCACATCATTCTCCTAATGATGTGATCCCGTTAATCAAATGACAACCAATGTCAATGGTTAGGAAACTTAACCATCTTTGATCAACGAGCTAGTCAAGTAGAGGCATACTAGTGACACTCTGTTTGTTTATGTATTCACACATGTATTATGTTTCCGGTTAATACAATTCTAGCATTAATAATAAACATTTATCATGATATAAGGAAATAAATAATAACTTTATTATTGCCTCTAGGGCATATTTCCTTCAATAATGTGCAACCTTCTTCGTGGTCATGTAAATTCCATATACAAGCTTCTGGTAATGTGGATATCTTTGCTTGGATGGAGTCAAGACTTCAGAAATATAGTATAATGGGCGCTGAACTTTATAGATTTTTCCTTCTTCTTCCCGCTCATTCGTAAGTACTATACTGACAACTTGTCCAGTGGCTGCAATATAATGCCGTAAAGGCTCTTTGCTGATTGGGGTAGCAAGCACCGGCTGGGTGGAAAGCAGGGTTTTGAGTTCTGGAAATGCTGCATCGGCTTCAGGAGTCCACTCGAACTTGTCAGCTTTCTTCATCAGTCGGTAAAGAGGCAATGCCTTTTCACCGAGGCGAGAGATGAATTGACTCAAGGCGGCCAAAAAACCAGTAAGCTTTTGAACATCATGCACACGCATAGGGCGTTTCATTCGGAGTATAGCCCCAACTTTCTCTGGGTTTGCGTTGATCCCTCGTTCGGAAATGAGGAAACCGAGTAACTTCCCTCCTGGAACTCCGAAGGTGCATTTCGATGGATTAAGCTTGATATCATACCTTCTTAGGTTGGCAAAGGTTTCAGCAAGGTCAGTCAGCAGGTTGGAACCTTTACGCGACTTGACTACGATGTCATCCATATATGCTTCCACATTTCGACTGATTTGAGTGAGCAGGCACTTCTGAATCATCCTCATAAATGTGGCCCCGGCATTCATGAGACCGAATGGCATGGTGACATAACAAAAACACCCGAATGGAGCGATGAAAGCTGTTTTTATCTCATCAGGTTCATACACTCGGATCTGATGATACCCGGAATAGGCGTCTAGAAAAGACAAACGCTCACACCCCGCAGTCGAGTCGACGATTTAGTCGATACGAGGGAGAGGGAAATGATATTTCGGGCAGGCCCGATTGATATGCTTGAAGTCAATGCACATACGAAGTGAATCGTCCTTCTTGGGGACCATGAAAACATTGGCGAGCCACTCGGAGTGATAAATCTCTCGGATGAACTCAGCTGCTAGGAGCCGAGCCACTTCCTTGCTAATTGCTTTTCTCTTCTGTACGGCATACCGTCTAAGATGTTCCTTGACTGGCTTCATTTTCGGGTTGACTCGCAAATGGTGCTCAGCCAGTCCCCCGGGTACACCCGGCATGTCAGAAGGTTTCCATGCAAAGATGTCCCAGTTCTCACGGAGGAACTGGATGAGCGCTTCTTCCTATTTGTTGTCGAGTGATGTTGAGATATGAGTAGGAGCAGCATTATGATCGTTCGGGTGAATATGAATTGGTTTTGTTTCTCCAGACGACTGAAATGCAGAATCTGTGGCAGGCTTCTTGGCTCGCAACAAATCACTCGGATCTTCATTTTTCTGATACTCTTGCATTTCAACTGCTGCCATTTGTGCATCGGCAATTTTAGAACCCTTCTGGAAGCATTCCTCTGCCTTCTGTCGATTTCCAGTGACCGTGATCACTCCTCTGGGACCAGGCATTTTCAACTTGAGATACACGTAACATGGTCGAGCCATAAAACGTGTGTATGCAGGCCTCCCCAGAATAGCATGATAAGCACTCTGGAAATCCACTACTTCAAATGTCAACTTTTCCTTACGGTAATTCTTTGAATCACTGAAAACCACGTCCAAGGTTATCTGGCCGAGTGATTCAGCCTTCTTGCCAGGGATGACACCGTGAAAGCTCATGTTGCTCTCACAAAGTTTGGACATTGGAATGCCCAACTGATACGTCTCCAACGTATCTATAATTTGTGATTGCTCCATGCTATATTATCTACTGTTTTAGGCAATATTGGGCTTTATTATCCACTTTTATATTACTTTTGGGACTAAACTATTAACCGGAGGCCCAGCCCAGATTTGCTGTTTTATGCCTATATCAGTGTTTCGAGGAAAAGGAATATTGAACGGAGTCGAAACGAAACGAAATCAACTGGAGAAGTTATTTTTGGAAGGAAACTCACCTGATGGACTTGGACCCCACGTCAGAAGATACGGGAGGTGCTCACGAGGGTGGGGGGCGCGCCCACCCCCTAGGGCGCGCCCCCTGCCTCATGGGGCCCTTGTGGCTCTCCTGACGTACTTCTTCTACCTATATAACTCCACGTACCCTAAAACTTCCAGAGCGGAGATTAGATCGGGAGTTCCGCCGCCAGAAGCCTCCGTACCCACCGAAAACCAATCTAGACCCGTTCCGGCACCCTGCCGGAGGGGGCAATCCTTCTCCGGTGGCCATCTTCATCATCCCGGTGGTCTCCATGATGAGGAGGGAGTAGTTCTCCCTCGGGGCTGAGGGTATGTACCAGTAGCTATGTGTTTGATCTCTCTCTCTCGTGTTCTTGAGATGATACGATCTTGATGTATCGCGAGCTTTGATATTATAGTTGGATCCTATGTTTCTCCTCCCCCTCTTCTCTCTTGTAATGAATTGAGTTTTCCCCTTGAAGTTATCTTATCGGATTGAGTCTTTAAAGATTTGAGAACACTTGATGCATGTCTTGGTGATCAACTTGTGGGTTTCGTGACATTGGGAACCTATGCATAGGGGTTGGCACACGTTCTCGTCGTGATTCTCTGGTAGAAACTTTGGGGCACTCTTTGAGGTCCTTTGTGTTGGTTGAATAGATGAATCTGAGATTGTCTGATGCATATCATATAATCATACCCACGGATACTTGAGGTGACATTGGAGTATCTAGGTGACATTAGGGTTTTGGTTGATTTGTATCTTAAGGTGTTATTCTAGTACGAACTCTAGGGTTGTTTGTGACACCTATGGGAATAGCCCAACAGATTGATTGGAAAGAATAACTTTGAGGTGGTTTCGTACCCTACCATAATCTCTTTGTTTGTTCTCCGCTATTAGTGACTTTGGAGTGACTCTTTGTTGCATGTCGAGGGATAGTTATGTGATCCAATTATGATATTATTGTTGAGGGAACTTACACTAGTGAAAGTATGAACCCTAGGCCTTGTTTCCTAGCATTGCAATACCGTTTACGCTCACTTTTATCATTCGTTACCTTGCTGTTTCAGATTACAAATACCTTTATCTACTATCCATATTGCACTTGTATCACCATCTCTTCGCCGAACTAGTGCACCTATATAATTTACCATTGTATTGGGTGTGTTGGGGACACGAGAGACTTTTTGTTATTTGGTTGCAGGGTTGCTTGAGAGAGACCATCTTCATCCTACGCCTCCTAAGGATTGATAAACCTTAGGTCATCCACTTGAGGGAAATTTGCTACTGTCCTACAAACCTCTGCACTTGGAGGCCCAACAACGTCTACAAGAAGAAGGTTGTGTAGTAGATATCAAGCTCTTTTCTAGCGCCGTTGCCGGGGAGGTTAGCGCTTGAAGGTATATCTTTAGATCTTGCAATTGAGTCTTTTAGTTTCTTGTTTTATCACTAGTTTAGTTTATAAAAGAAAACTATAAAAAATGGAATTGAGTTTGTCTCATACGCTTCACCTTTTTAATATCTTTCGTGAGTATGATGGAAAGGATAATTGTGCTCAAGTGCTAGAATAAGAAATCTATAAAAAATTTGGCACTAAATATTTTAATGATGAGCATGATTGCAATGTTGTTAGTATGAATTCCTTGAATATCCATGATGCTAATGATATGCAAAGCCACAAGCTTGGGGAAGCTATGTTTGATGAAGATGATATTTTTTTGTCCCCCAAGTTTTGATGAGCAAATTTATTATGATGAAAGCATGCCTCCTATTTATGATCATTATATTGATGAAAGTGGATTTGAAGAGGTCATGACTTTATTTCGTGATGAATCCACTATTCCGGAGGAGGTTCCAATTGATTATGAGAACAAAATTGCTATCTATGATGATTATTGTGATGACTTGTATGCTACAAAGAATAATGATATCCATGAAACTTGTCATCATGGTTTTAGTTTTCAATTGGATTATGCCTCACATGATAATTATTTTGTTGAGTTTGCTCCCACTATTATTCATGAGAAGAAATTTGCTTATGTGGAGAGTAATAAAATTTCTATGCTTGTAGATCATGAAAATAATGCTTTAGGTGCTGGTTATATTGTTGAATTCATTCATGATGCTACTGAAAATTATTATGAGGGAGGAACATATGCTTGTAGGAGTTGCAATAATATCAAGTTTCCTCTCTATGTGCTTAAATTTTTGAAGTTATGCTTGTTTTACCTTCCTATGCAAGTTGATCCTTGTTCCCACAAGTTGTTTGCTCATAAAATCTCTATGCATAGGAAGTATGTTAGACTTAAATGTGCTAGTAATATTCTTCATGATGCTCTCCTTATGTTACAATTCTTATCTTCTTTATGAGCATCATTGAAATCATCATGCCTAGCTAGGGGCATTAAACGATAGCGCTTGTTGGGAGGCAAACCAATTTTATTTTTATTCCTTGCTTTTTGTTCCTTTTTAGTAATAAATAATTCATCTAGCCTCTGTTTATATGTGGTTTTATGCTTTTAATTAGTGTTTGTGCCAAGTAGAACCTTTGGGAAGACTTGGGTGAAGTCTTGTTGATCATGCTGTAAAAAACAGAAACTTTAGCGCTCACGAGAATTGCTGCCATTTTTATTTGGAGAGTGATATTTAGTTAATTATTTTTTCAGATTATTAATAGATAAATTACTCAGGTCCAGCAATTTATTTGAGAATTTTATGAGTTCCATGAGTATACGTTTGATCCAGATTACTATAGACTGTTCAGTTCTTGACAGATTCTGTTTTTCATGTGTTGTTTACTTATTTTGATGAATCTATGGCTAGTAAAATAGTTTATAAACCATAGAGAAGTTGGAATACAGTAGGTTTAAAACCAATACAAATAAAGAATGATTTCATTACAGTACCTTGAAGTGGTGATTTATTTTCTTATACTAACGGAGCTTACGAGTTTTCTGTTAAGTTTTGTGTTGTGAAGTTTTCAAGTTTTGGGTAAAGATTCGATGGACTATGGAATAAGGAGTGGCAAGAGCCTAAGCTTGGGGATGCCCAAGGCACCCCAATGTAATATTCAAGGATAACCAAGCGTCTAAGCTTGGGGATGCCCCGGAAGGCATCCCCTCTTTCGTCTTCGTTCATCGGTAACTTTACTTGGAGCTATATTTTTATTCACCGCGTGATATGTGTTTTGCTTGGAGCGTCATTTTATTTTATTTAGTTTTGCTTGCTGTTTGAATAGAGTACCAAGATCTGAAATTATTAAATGTTAGAGAGTCTTCACATAGTTGCATAATTATTCGACTACTCATTGATCTTCACTTATATCTTTCGGAGTAGTTTGTCATTTGCTCTAGTGCTTCACTTATATCTTTTAGAGCATGGTGGTAGTTTTATTTTGAAGAAATAGATGAACTCTCATGCTTCACTTAGATTATTTTGAGAGTCTTAAATAGCATGGTAATTTGTTTAAAATCCTAATATGCTAGGTATACAAGATTAATAATAAAATTCTCTTATGAGTGTGTTGAATACTATGAGAAGTTTGATACTTGATAATTGTTTTGAGATATGGAGATGGTGATATTAGAGTCATGCTAGTTGAGTGGTTGTGAATTTGAGAAATACTTGTGTTGAAGTTTGTGATTCCCGTAGCATGCACGTATGGTTAACCGTTATGTGATGAAGTCGGAGCATGATTTATTTATTGATTGTCTTCCTTATGAGTGGCGGTCGGGGATGAGCGATGGTCCTTTCCTACCAATCTATCCCCTAGGAGCATGCGCGTAATACTTTGCTTTGATAACTTCTAGATTTTTGCAATAAGTATATGAGTTCTTTATGACTAATGTTGAGTCCATGGATTATACGCACTCTCACCCTTCCACCTTTGCTAGCCTCTCTAATACCGCACACCTTTCGCCGGTATCATACACCCACCATATACCTTCCTCAAAACATCCACCATACCTACCTATCATGGCATTTCCATAGCCATTCTGAGATATATTGCCATGCAACTTTCCACCGTTCCGTTTATTATGACACGCTTCATCATTGTCATATTGCTTAGCATGATCATGTAGTTGACATTGTATTTGTGGCAAAGCCACCATTCATAATTCTTTCATACATGTCACTCATGCATCATTGCACATCCCGGTACACCGCCGGAGGCATTCATATAGAGTCATATCTTGTTCTAGTATCGAGTTGTAATCATTGAGTTGTAAATAAATAGAAGTGTGATGATCATCATTAATAGAGCATTGTCCCAAATAAAAAAAAGAAATGCCAAATAAAAAAAGAAAGGCCAAAAAAGAAGGCCAAATTAAAAAAAGGCCAAATAAAAAAGGGACAATGCTACTATCCTTTTTCCACACTTGTGCTTCAAAGTAGCACCATGTTCTTCATATAGAGAGTCTCTTGAGTTATCACTTTCATATACTAGTGGGAATCTTTCATTATAGAACTTGGCTTGTATATTCCAATGATGGGCTTCCTCAAAATACCCTAGGTCTTCGTGAGCAAGGGAGTTGGATGCACACCCACTAGTTTCTTTTGTTGAGCTTTCATATACTTATAGCTATAGTGCATCCGTTGCATGGCAATCCCTACTCACTCACATTGATATCTATTGATGGGCATCTCCATAGCCCGTTGATACGCCTAGTCAATGTGAGACTATCTTCTCCTTTTTTTGTCTTCTCCACAACCACCATTCTATTCCACCTATAGTGCTATATCCATGGCTCACGCTCATGTATTGCGTGAAGATTGAAAAAGTTTGAGAACATCAAAAGTATGAAATAATTGCTTGGCTTGTCATCGGGGTTGTGCATGATTTAAATATTTTGTGTGGTGAAGATAAAGCATAGCCAAACTATATGATTTTGTAGGGATAACTTTCTTTGGCCATGTTATTTTGAGAAGACATGATTGCTTTGTTAGTATGCTTGAAGTATTATTATTTTTATGTCAATATGAACTTTTGTCTTGAATCTTATGCATCTAAATATTCATGCCACAATTAAGAAGAATTACATTGAAATTATGCCAACTACCATTCCACATCAAAAATTGTCTTTTTTATCATTTACCTAATCGAGGACAAGCAGGAATTAAGCTTGGGGATGCTTGATACGTCTCCAACATATCTATAATTTTTGATTGCTCCATGCTATATTATCTACTGTTTTAGGCAATATTGGGCTTTATTATCCACTTTTATATTATTTTTGGGACTAACCTATTAACCGGAGGCCCAGCCCAGATTTGCTGTTTTATGCCTATTTCAGTGTTTCGAGGAAAAGGAATATTAAACGGAGTCGAAACGGAACGAAATGAACTGGAGAAGTTATTTTTGTAAGGAAACTCACCTGATGGACTTGGACCCCACATCAGAAGTTACGGGAGGTGCTCACGAGGGTGGGGGCGCGCCCACCCCCCTAGGGCGTGCCCCCCTGCCTCGTGGGGCCCTCGTGGCTCTCCCGACGTACTTCTTCCGCCTATATAACTCCACGTACCCTAAAACTTTCAGAACAGAGATTAGATCGGGAGTTCCGCCGCCAGAAGCCTCCGTACCCACCGAAAACCAATCTAGACCCGTTCCGGCACCCTGCCGGAGGGGGCAATCCTTCTCCGGTGGCCATCTTCATCATCCTGGTGCTCTCCATGACGAGGAGGGAGTAGTTCTCCCTCGGGGCTGAGGGTGTGTACCAGTAGCTATGTGTTTGATCTCTCTCTCTCGTGTTCTTGAGATGATACGATCTTGATGTATCCCGAGCTTTGCTATTATAGTTGGATCCTATGTTTCTCCTCCCCCTCTTCTCTCTTGTAATGAATTGAGTTTTCCCCTTGAAGTTATCTTATCGGATTGAGTCTTTAAAGATTTGAGAACACTTGATGCATGTCTTGGTGATCAACTTGCGGGTTTCGTGACATTGGGAACCTATACATGGGGGTTGGCACACATTCTCGTCGTGATTCTCCGGTAGAAACTTTGGGGCACTCTTTGAGGTCCTTTGTGTTGGTTGAATAGATGAATCTGAGATTGTGTGATGCATATCATATAATCATACCCACGGATACTTGAGGTGACATTGGAGTATCTAGGTGACATTAGGGTTTTGGTTGATTTCTATCTTAAGGTGTTATTCTAGTACGAACTCTAGGGCTGTTTGTGACACCTATAGGAATAGCCCAACGGATTGATTGGAAAGAATAACTTTGAGGTGGTTTCATACCCTACCATAATCTCTTCGTTTGTTCTCCGCTATTAGTGACTTTGGAGTGACTCTTTGTTGCATGTTGAGGGATAGTTATGTGATCCAATTATGATATTATTGTTGAGGGAACTTCCACTAGCGAAAGTATGAACCCTAGGACTCTTTTCCTAGCATTGCAATACCATTTACGCTCACTTTTATCATTCGTTACCTTACTGTTTCAGATTACAAATACCTTTATCTACTATCCATATTGCACTTGCATCACCATCTCTTCGCCGGACTAGTGCACCTATACAATTTACCATTGTATTGGGTGTGTTGGGGACACAAGAGACTTTTTGTTATTTGGTTGCAGGGTTGCTTGAGAGAGACCATCTTCATCCTACGCCTCCTACGGATTGATTCCTTTGGTCATCCACTTAAGGGAAATTTGCTACTGTCCTACAAACCTCTGCACTTGGAGGCCCAACAATGTCTACAAGAAGAAGGTTGTGTAGTAGATATCACCATCCCTTTCAAGGTTTCAGCGTAAAGAATATTCAGACCACTACCACCATCCATCAACACTTTGGTCAATCGAGTACCTCCAACAACTGGGTCGACCACCAATGCTTGCCTCCCTGGAGTGGCTATGCGAACAGGGTGGTCAGACTGGTCGAATGTGATAGTTGTTTGTGACCACTTCAGGTATGTTGTCTTTGCCGGAGCAACCATATTCACTTCTCTATTGATCACTTTTAGTCTACTTTTGCTCTCAACATCAGCAAAAATCACTAAGGTGGAATTGACATTGGGAAAACCATCATCTTCCTCTTTGTCCTCATCCTTGTCTGATTCTTTTTCCTTCTCATTAGGTTGTTTCTCTCGGAATTTCTCGATCAAAACCCGACACTGTTGAGTGGTATGCTTAGGATAAATCAGATTTCCTTCTTCATCCTTCTTGGTGTGAATGTGACATGGCAAATCCATCACATCATTTCTGGCTGCATATTTCACCTTCTTAGGAGTCCAGGGCCCCTTAGGTTTCCCTTTAAACTTTCCTTGAATCACTGTCGCAGTTTCACCAGGTCCTGCAGGCTCAGCTTTAAGCTTCTGTTTCCGATTGGAATTACCTCCACCGGTGTCTTGACCGACTGGTTTGCTCTTCCCACTATGGAGTCGATCCTCCTATTCTCCGTTAGCATACCGAGTGGCAATTTCCATCATCCGAGTCAGAGACATATCTCCTGTCTGGCCGAATTTCAGGACCAGTTCTCGATATTTAACGCCTTCCTTGAAGGCACAAACTGCTTGATGCTGTGATACATTTTCCACTGTGTGATGCAAAGTGGTCCGCCTCTGAATGTAATCTCTCAGAGTCTCATTCGATTTTTGCACACAATGCTGCAATTCTGTTAACCCTGCTGGCCACTTGCAAGTACCCTCAAAAGTTCTAACAAACACTCGGGCAAGTTCTTCCCAACTGAATATATTGCCGGGTGCTAACTGAGTCAACCATGCTCTGGCTGAACCTTCCAACATCAGAGGAAGATGTTTCATGGCCACTTCATCATTGCCGCCACCAATCTGTACAGCCACTCGGTAATCCTCAAGCCAAGTGTCAGGCTTGGACTCACTAGTGAACTTGCTGACTCCAATCGCCAACCTGAAGTTGGGAGGAATCATCGCGGCCCTGATGGCTCTGCTGAAACACTTTGGACCTGAAACATGAACTCTGCCGCCAGTCGGGTGATCTCTGTCAAGACCCTCCCTGCGTACTCTGTTCCTGTCAACTAGACCATGAACGAGAATTGATCTCGCATCAAAGCCTGGCTCCCTTGGGTCGACTAGTATTCTTCGCTCGCCACTGTGAGGGCGTATATCATCATATTGCCAAGGCACATATGATCCACTCGGAGGAGGAGGAGTGGGCACTCGACGACGGTCATCACGGCCGAGTCGGTGATCATACTGCTCGTGGTTTCTGTACTACTCCGGCCGGTGCCCACGCCCCTCACGCCGCGGGGCGATCTTGGGTTGTGGGCCGATTGAACTGTATCTGCCATCACAGATCTGCTATGAATCCTATTCTGCGACTGAGACACTGCTGTGTTCTGCTCTCCTTCTGCCCGGAGTAAGGCCCGGATCTGCATCAAACCTCTGCCAGCCTCTGACTGGGAAGGCTGAACTGACTCTGCTATATGCGTTGCAGTTGTGAGATTTTGAATTGGAGTGCGGTATACCTAAGGTTGAGGCGGAAAAGCTATCGTCGACTGGACTCAGGAACCCACTGGCGAGCACGCTCGTCGAGTGCATGCTGAAGGTTCTCCAGTCGAGTGCGCTCAGCCAAGTTGGCCAAACGCGCCTCCTCTAAGGCCCGGTCCTCGGAGGTTTCCCCAATGATGGGCGTGTGGAGCGCATCCATGTTGCGGCGGCAAAGCTCTTCCCTCTGCTGCGAAGAAAGAGGCTCGGGGCGGTATTCCTCGTGAGCACGTGACGGATCGCTGCCACCATCACCGCCGTCATCGCGGCGGAAGCCAGGAGGACTATGTGGTCCGTCGACCATCAAGACTTCAGCCGCAGGATCGCTGCTACCGCATTCGGATGAGGCCTCGACGGAGCCAGTCGAACAGACCGTAGAGAGTTTCGTCGGGATCAATTGCCGCAACTTGTGGGGTGGCCGATTGGCGAGCCACCGCGTGTTTCACCCACCGCTGAAGCCGCGACCGACTAGATCGCTTGCGTCGGCAAACAGCGGGGAGCGAGGACACCACGGGAGCCGACCGATACTGGGTCGACGGCTGCCGGAGAAGGACGCCGCGAGCGCACGCGCGAAAGTGCGTCGCCCCGCGGACGGGGAGCGCCTCGACGTCGAGGGGAGCTTCCTGAAGCCAGGCGAAGTCGTCGGCAACGAAGACGAGCGCGCTGAGACGGATCTCATGGCCCTCAGCCAATCCACCACCGGAAACCATGATGATGGGAATCAGAAAAATCGCAACTTCACCAAAAAGTCGCTAAGACACCTGCCCCACGGTGGGCGCCAACTGTCATGGTTCTAAGACTGACAGTAGAATGGGGGTAGGTATGAGGAGGCAGGATCCCAGCTATGGCAAAGTTGTACACACAAGATTTACGAGTTCAGGCCCTTCACGGTGGAAGTAATAGCCCTGCGTCTCGGTGCCCGGAGGCGGTCAACTGGATTATATGTGTGTGGTGTTACAGGGGGTGCGAAGCCATGACCCTGAGGAGGGGGTGGCTTATATAGAGTTCGCCAGGCCCCTCCCGCCCTCAGTTACACAGGGTTTAAGGTACATAAAGATGGGGCGTTTCTAGTAACGCTAGCTATAAAGTGACATAAATAACTATTAAGTCTACAGAGTAAACCTCCGACCGTTGCTGTTCAGAGTGGCCTTTGATCTTCTGTCTGTCGAGTGATCATTGCTATGGTCGAGTGACATTGAGTCTTCCGAGTGGAATGCTTCTGTCAAGTGGATGATGGTATCCCTTGAACGCTTATGACTTTATGGTGATGTCCTAGGGGAGGGTGTCTAGGTCAGGCCTAGACCCTACCCTAGCTACATAGCTTCATCAGGAATTGTTGGGAACGTAGTAATTTCAAAAAAAATCCTACGCACACGCAAGATCATGGTGATGCATAGCAACGAGAGGGGAGAGTGTTGTCTACGTACCCTCGTAGACCGAAAGCGGAAGCGTTTAGCACAACGCGGTTGATGTAGTCGTACGTCTTCACGATCCGTCCGATCCAAGTACCGAACGCACGGCACCTCCGAGTTCAGCACACGTTCAGCTCGATGACGTCCCGCGAACTCCAATCCAGTAGAGCTTCACAGGAGAGTTCCGTCAGCACGACGGCGTGGTGACGATGATGATGTTCTACCGTTGCAGGGCTTCGCCTAAGCACCGCTACGATATGATCGAGGTGGATTATGGTGGAAGGGGGCACCGCACACGGCTAAGAGATCAAGAGATCAATTGTTGTGTCTATGGGGTGCCCCCTGGCCACGTATATAAAGGAGTGGAGGAGGAGGGGCCGGCCAAGAGGAGGAGGCGCGCCCAAGGGGGGGCAATCCTGCTCCAAGTAGGTTTTCCCCCCCTTTCCTATTCCAACTAGGAGAAGGGGGAAGGAGGAGGTGGAGAGAACGAAGGAGAAGGGGGGCCGCGCCCCCTTCCCTTTTCCAATTCGGATTGGGGCAAGGGGGGCTGTGCGCCACCTCCTGCTGCCTCTCCTCTTCCACTACTTTGGGCCCATGAGGCCCAATAACCCCCGGGGGGGTTCCGGTAACCCCCAGTACTCCGGTATATATCCGATAACCCCCGGAACCATTCCGGTGTCCGAATATAGTCGTCCAATATTTCAATCTTCATGTCTCGACCATTTCGAGACTCCTCGTCATGTCCGTGATCACATCCGGGACTCCGAACAACCTTCGGTACATCAAAACTCATAAACTCATAATATAACCGGCATCGAAACGTTAAGCATGCGGACCCTACGGGTTCGGGAACTATGTAGACATGACCGAGACATGTCTCTGGTCGATAACCAATAGCGGAACATGGATGCTCATATTGGCTCCCACATATTCTACAAAGATCTTTATTGGTCAGACCGCATAACAACATACGTTGTTCCCTTTGTCATCGGTATGTTACTTGCCCGAGATTCGATCGTTGGTATCTCAATACCTAGTTCAATCTCGTTATCGGCCCTTTACTCGTTCCGTAATACATCATTCCGCAACTAACTCATTTAGTTGCAATGCTTGCAAGGCTTAAGTGATGTGCATTATCGAGAGGGCCCAGAGATACCTCTCCGACAATCGGAGTGACAAATCCTAATCTCGAAATACGCCAACCCAACAAGTACCTTTGGAGACACCTGTAGAGCACCTTTATAATCACCCAGTTACGTTGTGACGTTTGGTAGCACACAAAGTGTTCCTCCGGTAAACGGGAGTTGCATAATCTCATAGTCATAGGAACGTGTATAAGTTATGAAGAAAGCAATAGCAACAAACTAAACGATCAAGTGCTAAGCTAATTGAATGGGTCAAGTCAATCACATCATTCTCCTAATTATGTGATCCCGTTAATCAAATGACAACTCATGTCTATGGTTAGGAAACATAACCATCTTCGATCAACGAGCTAGTCAAGTAGAGGCATACTAGTGACACTCTGTTTGTCTATGTATTCACACATGTATTATGTTTCCGGTTAATACAATTCTAGCATGAATAATAAACATTTATCATGATATAGGGAAATAAATAATAACTTTATTATTGCCTCTAGGGCATATTTCCTTCAGTCTCCCACTTGCACTAGAGTCAATAATCTAGATTACACTGTGATGATCCTAACACCCATGGAGCCTTGGTGCTGATCATGTTTTGCTCGTGGAAGAGGCTTAGTCAACGGGTCTGCAACATTTAGATTCGTATGTATCTTGCAAATTTCTATGTCTCCCACCTGGACTAAATCCCGGATGGAATTGAAGCGTCTCTTGATGTGCTTGGTTCTCTTGTGAAATCTGGATTCCTTTGCTAAGGCAATTGCTCCAGTATTGTCACAAAAGATTTTCATTGGACCCGATGCACTAGGTATGACACCTAGATCGGATATGAACTCTTTCATCCAGACTCCTTCATTTGCTGCTTCTGAAGCAGCTATGTACTCCTCTTCACATGTAGATCCCGCCATGACGCTTTGTTTAGAACTGCACCAACTGACAGCTCCACCGTTCAATGTAAACACGTATCCGGTTTGCGATTTAGAATCGTATGAATCAGTGTCAAAGCTTGCATCAATGTAACCATTTATGATGAGCTGTTTGTCACCTCCATAAACGAGAAACATATCCTTAGTCCTTTTCAGGTACTTCAGGATGTTCTTGACAGCTGTCCAATGATCCACTCCCGGATTACTTTGGTACCTCCCTGCTAGACTTATAGCAAGGCACACATCAGGTCTGGTACACATCATTGCATACATGATAGAGCCTATGGCTGAAGCATAGGGAACATCTTTCATTTTCTCTCTATCTTATGCAGTGGTCGGACATTGAGTCTTACTCAACTTCACACCTTGTAACACAGGCAAGAACCCTTTCTTTGCTTGATCCATTTTGAACTTCTTCAAAACTTTGTCAAGGTATGTACTTTGTGAAAGTCCAATTAAGCGTCTTGATCTATCTCTATAGATCTTAATGCCCAATATGTAAGCAGCTTCACCGAGGTCTTTCATTGAAAAACTCTTATTCAAGTATCCCTTTATGCTATCCAGAAATTCTATATCATTTCCAATCAGTAATATGTCATCCACATATAATATTAGAAATGCTACCGAGCTCCCACTCACTTTCTTGTAAATACAGGCTTCTCCAAAAGTTTGTATAAAACCAAATGCTTTGATCACATTATCAAAGAGTTTATTCCAACTCCGAGAGGCTTGCACCAGTCCATAAATGGATCGCTGGAGCTTGCACAGTTTGTTAGTTCCCTTTGGATCGACAAAACCTTCCGGTTGCATCATATACAACTCTTCTTCCAGAAATCCATTCAGGAATGCAGTTTTGACATCCATATGCCAAATTTCATAATCATAAAATGCGGCAATCGCTAACATGATTCGGACAGACTTAAGCATCGCTACGGGTGAGAAGGTCTCATCGTAGTCAATCCCTTGAACTTGTCGAAACCCTTTCGCAACAAGTCGAGCTTTGTAGACAGTAACATTACCGTCAGCGTCAGTCTTCTTCTTGAAGATCCATTTATTCTCAATTGCTTGCCGATCAATGGGCAAGTCAACCAAAGTCCACACTTTGTTCTCATACATGATCCCATCTCAGGTTTCATGGCTTCAAGCCATTTTGCGGAATCTGGGCTCACCATCGCTTCTTCATAGTTCATAGGTTCATCATGATCCAGTAGCATGACTTCTAGAACAGGATTACCGTACCACTCTGGCGCGGATCTTACTCTGGTTGATCTACGAGGTTCAGTAATAACTTGATCTGAAGTTTCATGATCATCATCATTAACTTCCTCACTAATTGGTATAGTTGTCACAGGAACCGGTTTCTGTGATGAGCTACTTTCCAATAAGGGAGCAGGTACGGTTACCTCATCAAGTTCCACTTTCCTCCCACTCACTTCTTTCGAGAGAAACTCCTTCTCTAGAAAGGATCCATTCTTAGCAACGAATGTCTTGCCTTCGGATCTATGATAGAAGGTATACCCAACAGTCTCCTTTGGGTATCCTATGAAGACACATTTCTCCGATTTGGGTTCAAGCTTATCAGGTTGAAGTTTTTTCACATAAGATCGCAGCCCCAAACTTTAAGAAATGACAACTTTGGTTTCTTGCCAAACCACAGTTCATAAGGCGTCGTCTCAACGGATTTCGATGGTGCCCTATTTAACGTGAATGCGGCCGTCTCTAAAGCATAACCCCAAAACGATAGCCGTAAATCAGTAAGAGACATCATAGATCGCACCATATCTAGTAAAGTACGATTACGACGTTCGGACACACCATTACGCTCTGGTGTTCCGGGCGGCGTGAGTTGCGAAACTATTCCGCTTTGTTTCAAATGTAGACCAAACTCGTAACTCAAATATTCTCCTCCACGATCAGATCGTAGAAATTTTATTTTCTTGTTACGATGATTTTCAACTTCACTATGAAATTCTTTGAATTTTTCAAATATTTCAGACTTATGTTTCATCAAGTAGATATACCCATATCTGCTTAAATCATCTGTGAAGGTGAGAAAATAACGATATTCGCCACGAGCCTCAACATTCATCGGACCACATACATCTGTATGTATGATTTCCAACAAATCTGTTGCTCTCTCCATAGTACCGGAGAACAGCGTTTTAGTCATCTTGCCCATGAGGCACGGTTCGCAAGTACCATGTGATTCATAATCAAGTGGTTCCAAAAGTCCATCAGTATGGAGTTTCTTCATGCGCTTTACACCGATATGACCTAAACGGCAGTGCCACAAATAAGTTGCACTATCATTATCAACTCTGCATCTTTTGGCTTCAACATTATGAATATGTGTATCACTACTATCGAGATTCATCAAAAATAGACCACTCTTCAAGGGTGCATGACCATAAAATATATTACTCATATAAATAGAACAACCATTATTCTCCAATTTAAATGAATAACCGTCTCGCATCAAACAAGATCCAGATATAATGTTCATGCTCAACGCTGGCACCAAATAACAATTATTTAGGTCTAAAACTAATCCCGAAGGTAGATGTAGAGGTAGCGTGCCGACCACGATCACATCGACTTTGGAACCATTTCCCACGCGCATCGTCACCTCGTCCTTGGCCAGTGTTCGCTTAATCCGTAGTCCCTGTTTCGAGTTGCAAATATTAGCAACGGAACCAGTATCAAATACCCAGGTGCTACTGCGAGCTCTAGTAAGGTACACATCAATAACATGTATATCACATATACCTTTGTTCACATTGCCATCCTTCTTATCCGCCAAATACTTGGGGCAGTTCCGCTTCCAGTGACCAGTCTATTTGCAGTAGAAGCACTCAATCTCAGGCTTAGGTCCAGACTTGGGTTTCTTCTCCTGAGCAGCAACTTGTTTGTTGTTCTTCTTGAAGTTCCCCTTCTTCTTCCCTTTGCCCTTTTTCTTGAAACTAGCGGTCTTATTGACCATCAACACTTGATGCTCCTTCTTGATTTCTACCTCCGCAGCCTTAACATTGCGAAGAGCTCGGGAATCGTCTTATCCATCCCTTGCATGTTATAGTTCATCACGAAGCTCTTGTAGCTTGGTGGCAGTGATTGAAGAACTCTGTCAATGACACTATCAACAGGAAGATTAACTCCCAGTTGAGTCAAGTGATTATGATACCCCAGACATTTTGAGTATATGTTCACTGACAGAACTATTCTCCTCCATCTTGCAGCTATAGAACTTATTAGAGACTTCATATCTCTCAATTCGGGCATTTGCTTGAAATATTAACTTCAACTCCTGCAACATCTCATATGCTCCATGACGTTCAAAACGTCGTTGAAGTCCCAATTCTAAGTCGTAAAGCATGGCACACTGAACTGTTGAGTAGTCATCAGCTTTGCTTTGCCAGATGTTCATAACATCTGGTGTTGCTCCTGCAGCAGGCCTGTCACCCAGCGGTGCTTGCAGGACGTAATTCTTCTGTGCAGTAATGAGGATAATCCTCAAGTTACGGACCCAGTCCGTGTAATTGCTACCATCATCTTTCAACTTTGCTTTCTCAAGGAACACATTGAAATTCAACGGAACAACAACACAGGCCATCTATCTACAATCAAACATAGACAAGCAAAATACTATCAGGTACTAAGTTCATGATAAATTTAAGTTCAATTAATCATATTACTTAAGAACTCCCACTTAGAAAGACATCCCTCTAATCTTCTAAGTGATCACGTGATCCAAATCAACTAAACCATAACCGATCATCACGTGAAATGGAGTAGCTTTCAATGGTGAACATCAATATGTTGATCATATCTACTATATGATTCACGCTCGACCTTTCGGTCTCAGTGTTCTGAGGCCATATCTGCATATGCTAGGCTCGTCATGTTTACCCTGAGTATTCTGCGTGTGCAAAAACTGGCTTGCACCCGTTGTAGATGGACGTAGAGCTTATCACACCCGATCATCACGTGGTGTCTGGGCATGACGAACTTTGGCAAGGTGCATACTCAGGGAGAACACTTTTATCTTCAAATTTAGTGAGAGATCATCTTATAATGCTACCGTCAATCAAAGCAAGATAAGATGCATAAAAGATAAGCATCACATGCAATCAATATAAGTGATATGATATGGCCATCATCATTTTGTTCTTGTGATCTCCATCTCTGAAGCATCTTCATGATCACCATCGTCACCGGTGCGACACATTGATCTCCATCGTAGCATCGTTGTCATCTCGCCAATCTTATGCTTCCACGACTATCGCTACCTCTTAGTGATAAAGTAAAGCATTACACGGCGATTGCATTGCATACAATAAAGCGACAACCATATGGCTCCTGCCAGTTGTCGATAACTCGGTTACAAAACATGATCATCTCATACAATAAAATTTAGCATCATGTCTTGACCATATCACATCACAACATGCCCTGCAAAAACAAGTTAGACGTCCTCTACTTTGTTTGTTGCAAGTTTTACGTGGCTGCTACGGGCTGAGCAAGAACCGTTCTTACCTACGCATCAAAACCATAACGATAGTTTGTCAAGTTGATGCTGTTTTAACCTTCGCAAGGACCGGGCGTAGCCACACTTGGTTCAACTAAAGTTGGAGAAACTGACACCCGCCAGCCACCTGTGTGCAAAGCACGTTGGTAGAACCAGTCTCGCGTAAGCGTACGCGTAATGTCGGTTCGGGCCGCTTCATCCAACAATACCGTCGAACCAAAGTATGACATGCTGGTAAGCAGTATGACTTATATCGCCCACAACTCACTTGTGTTCTACTCATGCATATAACATCAACACATAAAACCTGGCTCGGATGCCACTGTTGGGAAACGTAGTAATTTCAAAAAAAATCCTACGCACACGCAAGATCATGGTGATGCATAGCAACGAGAGGGGAGAGTGTTGTCTACGTACCCTCGTAGACCGAAAGCGGAAGCGTTTAGCACAACGCGGTTGATGTATTCGTACGTCTTCACGATCCGACCGATCCAAGTACCGAACGCACGGGACCTCCGAGTTCAGCACACGTTCAGCTCGATGACGTCCCGCGAACTCCAATCTAGTAGAGCTTCATGGGAGAGTTCCGTCAGCACGATGGCGTGGTAACAATGATGATGTTCTACCGTCGCAGGGCATCGCCTAAGCACCGCTGCGATATGATCGAGGTGGATTATGGTGGAAGGGGGCACCGCACACGGCTAAGAGATCAAGAGATCAATTGTTGTGTCTATGGGGTGCCCCTGGCCACGTATATAAAGGAGTAGAGGAGGAGGGGGCCGGCCAAGAGGAGGAGGCGCGCCCAAGGGGGGGCAATCCTACTCCAAGTAGGTTTTGCCCCCTTTCCTATTCCAACTAGGAGAAGGGGGAAGGAGGAGGTGGACAGAAGGAAGGAGAAGGGGGGCCGTGCCCCCATCCCTTTTCCAATTCGGATTGGGGCAAGGGGGGCTGCGCGCCACCTCCTGCTGCCTCTCCTCTTCCACTACTTTGGGCCCATGAGGCCCAATAACCCCCGGGGGGTTCCGGTCCCCCCCCCCCCCCAGTACTCCGGTATATATCCGATAACCCCCGGAACCATTCCGGTGTCCGAATATAGTCATCCAATATATCAATATCATGTCTCGACCATTTTGAGACTCCTCGTCATGTCCGTGATCATATCCGGGACTCCGAACAACCTTCGGTACATCAAAACTCATAAACTCATAATATAACCGGCATCGAAACGTTAAGCGTGCGGACCCTACGGGTTCGAGAACTATGTAGACATGACCGAGACATGTCTCCGGTCAATAACCAATAGCCTAACCTGGATGCTCATATTGGCTCCCATATATTCTATGAAGATCTTTATCGGTCAGACCGCATAACAACATACGTTGTTCCCTTTGTCATCGGTATGTTACTTGCCCGAGATTCGATCGTCGGTATCTAATATCTAGTTCAATCTCGTTACCGGCAAGTCTCTTTACTCGTTCCGTAATACATCATTCCGCAACTAACTCATTTAGTTGCAATGCTTGCAAGGCTTAAGTGATATGCATTACCGAGAGGGCCCAAAGATACCTCTCCGACAATCGAAGTGACAAATCCTAATATCGAAATACGCCAACCCAACAAGTACCTTTGGAGACACCTGTAGAGCACCTTTATAATCACACAGTTACGTTATGACGTTTGGTAGCACACAAAGTGTTCCTCCGGTAAACAGGAGTTGCATAATCTCATAGTCATAGGAACATGTATAAGTTATGAAGAAAGCAATATCAACAAACTAAACGATCAATTGCTAAGCTAATTGAATGGGTTAAGTCAATCACATCATTCTCCTAATGATGTGACCCCATTAATCAAATGACAACTCATGTCTATGGTTAGGAAACATAACCATCTTCGATCAACGAGTTAGTCAAGTAGAGGCATACTAGTGACACTCTGTTTATCTATGTATTCACACATGTATTATGTTTCCGGTTAATACAATTCTAGCATGAATAATAAATATTTATCATGATATAAGGAAATAAATAATAATTTTATTATTGCCTCTAGGGCATATTTCCTTCAGGAATCGCCCGACTAGGCCGCAGACAGCAGGTCTAGCGGTGCAAGAGCCACAACCTATTTTTTTCTTTCTATTTTTTGTTCTCATTTTTTGTAATTTTCATACTTTTTTTATACTTTAATATATTCTCTCTCTCTCCATATATATATTACAAAAAACACTCTTCAAAAACACATTTGAAAAAATGTTGAATAAGTATTTAAAAAATTGAAAAATAATTCGAAAACGGTTGAACAAGTATTTGAAAACTATTGAATAAATATTAAAAATGTCAAACAAGTATTTGAAAAATGTTGAATAGGTATTAAAAAATATTGAACGAGTATATGAAAAATGTTGAACAAGTATTACAAAAATGTTGAACAAGAATTTGAAAAATGTTCAACAACTATTTGAAAATGTTGAATAAGTATTAAAAATATTGAACAATTATTTAAAAAAAATTGAATAGGTATTAAAAATGTTGAATGAGTATTTAAAAATGTTGAATAAGTATTAAAAATGTTGAACAAGTATTTAAAAAAATGATGAATAAGTATTAAAATGTTGAACACGTATTTTAAAGATGTTGAAAAAGCGTTCGGACAATGTTAAACGTGTATACAAAAAATGGTGATAGCTTGTTACAGTTTTTTTTTGACATGTATGAAAATGTAGAGTGAAAAAACATAAGAAAACACACATGAAAAACAAAAAATGAAGAAGAAAAAATAAAACCAAACAAAAAATGGAGAAAAAAGGAAATGAACAAGAAATAAACAATTTTGATCTGAGAAGAAAGAAGAAAGAGTGCAAAAAAAAGAGAAGAAAACCAAATGAAACAAGAGAAAAACAAAAAACAAAAAATGTTGAACGAGTATTTGAAAAGTGTTGAACAAGTGTTAAAATGTAAAACAAGTATTTGAAAAGTGTCGAATAAGCGTTCGGATAATTGAAAAAATGAAGAAAAACGAAGAACAAGAAAATGAAGAAACAAAAGCAAAGAAATGAAAAAAAACAAAGAAGAAAAAAAACGAAAAAAGACAGGAGAAAACCGGCGCGTTGTGCTTCAAGTGGGTCGTGTCCTAGCCACTATCACGAACCTTTGGCGTGGCGCAGTGGCTAGTGCGCTGCGTTTGTTTGTGCGCGATCGAAAGCTGGAGCGTCGCTTAATGCCACAAATAGTCGCTACGATTTATCGTAGGGTCGTGGGTTTTAGCTCGCCTGAATTGTGGGCCGGGATTTTAATCTTAATGGGCATTCACCTTCCCGTGTTAGTAAAGAAACCAGGCTCTTTCCGCAAAAAAAGAAGAAGAAGAAGAAGAAGAAGAAGAAACCAGGTTTGTGGACGATGCTCGCCAATAGAGGGCTGACACGTGGGCCAATGTCAACTTTCACACTGGAAAATATCTAGACAAGTTTGATTCAGCAAAACCATTTCTTATTTATTTTTTGCATGATTCTAGAGAGCCAGAGAGAGAAAACAGTATGCTTTTGATACTCACAATGCAGTAAGCTTATATATAGACAGAAACATATATACTTTGTAAAAAAAAAGCACATTCCTGCGGCTGAACATGCGTGAATATCCAGCCGGTAGCCAAATACACTGATCAATGGAACAACACACAACCCAGAAACATACTGTTCAGTATACGTACAGAAACATCATTCGTGCAGTGCAGGCGGCGTGGTCTTCTCGATCGATCGTCTGGTTAATTTGGCCACCGATAAGCTGCAGGTGATTACACGAATACCGTTTAAATTTGGTTTCATGCAGCATGGATATGCACACGGATCGGGTCAGTACAACTGAGCCCCGGACGTGTACGTGCCGCCGAACCACCACCCGGGCGGCGCGACGTCGTTGGCCGTGACGACGCGGCCGTCGTCGGATTTGACGCGGAACGAGAGGCTCTGGCCGTCGAGGTTGGCGTTGCTCTGCCAGTTTGCGCCCCAGTTCCGGCTCATCTCCATCCAGTTGGTGCGGGAGCCCTTGATCCACATCTGCGCCACGCCGCCGCTGCCGCCCACGTTGGTCACCAGCACCAGCTCGAAGTAGCTGTGGCCGTTGATGGTGAACCTGATCCCGCCGCTCCGCTGGCAGCGCACCCTCCTGTAGTTGACGGGGACGATGCCGGCCTTGTAGACGGCGATGGTCTCCCACGCCGGCTGGGCCATGTCGAAGTGCTGCCGCGGCGGGTTGCACCAGCCGCCGTTGTCGCCGGCGAGCGCGTAGTTGGGCGGGCAGAAGTTGGTGGCCGTGACGGTGATGGAGGCCCCCGGCTTGCACATCCGCGACTTGCGCGTGTCGCACGCGATCGTGAAGCACGCCCCGCACGACGCGCCGTTGTTGAACAGGGCGGTGCTCAGCGCCGTCGTCCGCGTGCCGTACCCCGCGCCGTACAGGTTGCCGTACCCGCAGGCGCCGCCTGATGAGATGAGATCCGTGCATGGGCGCATGTCAGCATAAGCCATGGAGCTAACTAGAAAATTTGGCGGAAAAGATGCCGAGCGACGAGCCGAATCGACTCACCCATGGTGCCGGACGCGTCGCCGCCGCCGTAGAACGTCGCGTGGGCGGGCGTCCATTGAGCCGCCGACGCTGCTCTGAGCAGCAATGCGCACAGCGCCGGGAGCACGAGCATCTTGATGACCGCCATGTCGTCGGCGTTCGATCCGGCCGAGCAAGATGGTACTGATGCAAGATCGTACCCTGCTTGCAATGTCTCTGGCTTAACTGTTGTGCAGAAGCATGTGTCGGCACGCCTATATATATACTGCCCTTGGTGCAAGCAACTGGAGTTGCAACTACGCTACAGTATTCATCATTCGGTCGCTACCGACCGGCTGACGGGGCCACGAGAGGCGTATTGACATTTCATGTTGCAAGGGGAGATTTGCAGTGTGAAAGCGAGCGTGCTTCGCGCGTCGGTGTTTTCTTTGAGAAGCGAGTATCTCGGCTGCGTGCATGGTAGGCTGCTCTTGACTTTTGGCGCAGCTGCACGTTGAGTTCATGATTGGATTGGATCGAACGCTAATGTATCGCAGAGCAAAATTTTGTGCTGCCTATTATATATAAGATTCCGGATAACCGGTGTTCATGTGGCATGTGCCTTCTCCCGGCTGCTTATGAGCGGACGAAGTCACCTGTGAGGTGATGAGCATGTCATATATAGCTTGCCCGCCCTGTCCTGTGAGTTTTCAGCGCCAACGGTGGAGTTACTCCAGTAGTTTGATCACCGCAAAATGACGTGCTGTTCTGCCAAGCCGAACCAAGTTCACTTTTCGAATATTTGATCGTTGAAAATCACGAATACTCTGATACTCTGATACTCTGAGGATTATTGTTTTCCGTCAAAATGAGAATATTTTCATATATGGATGTTGATAGTAAGAAAAACGCTGCATCGTAATAGTACAACAAAACCAGCAACAAAAGTTACGGCTGATTACTACGTCTACTGCTACAGAAGACTGGTATTTTACTCTAGCTAACTTTCTAAATATCGATCAATCCACTCCGTTTTTTCGATTACACGGTTCAATGCAATTTGCGCCTAAAGTCAAAGCGTGCTACACGGTGAGCTTCCATGCCAAAGTGTGTCACATTCTTGCGTAGTGTAGCAATAGTAGCAGTACAATGCAAGTGTGATTGGGAAAAAAAAGTGCAGTGGAAGCAGGCTGACACTCGACGGTTGACATTTTATGTGCCGACGATCGAGCACAGAACATGCTCCGTGCTGTAGAATAAGTTGCCATGCATGATTTCAGGGCCGTACCTGGTAGTACCATCCGGAACCGTCGCGGTTCACGCAATTCTTTATGCACGACACGCTATGCCTATGTTTCTCAGTTAGGTGCGTACAGGTATAGCACATGCTCAAGCGCAAAAACCGGCCGGGCTAACGATTACCAAGTCCTGACTCACCGAATAATTCCGTAGGTATACCGTATACGTACGACTTGGATCAAGCAACTCGTAACTACATAAATCAAGGTCAATCATGAGAGATTTCATATGCACGTTATATCGTATCCGATGCTATTTGACAACCACCTTTGGTTGGTTGGGAACTTGGGATGATTGCCCTGCCGTGAAATAGACATATACTTGAACAGCCCCGCTTCGGTACAACCCCACCCCACCCCACACCAACCAGCTATAGCGACTAGCGGGGCGACTCGCGGGGCACCTCCGAGGGCGACCTCTGCCGACGGGAACGGCGGGTTGGGGGCCGGTTCTGGGCGTTGTTGGACGGCGCCGGGGACGCGGAAGACGACAACGGTGACTCAGACGGCGAGGAGCCGCCGGCGGGATCTCCAACGCCGTCGGACGCGATCTGCGAGGCGTTCAGAGTTGGGTACCACGAAGACGAGGTGGCGTTGCTCGTGGACTTGTCGATCCCTTGAGATGATCCGGCGAGGTTGGGCCTGCAGGAGGAGGATAAGGTCGAGATCGTCCGGCGAGTCGTCCATCGGCGTACGGCGGCAACGGCGATTCGTCCTTGGCGCGGTCCGTTACCTAAGGTGAGTCTCCCGAAACCTACACTTTCAGATTATTTCGAGGCGGGAGCTTGGACACTGGTTCAGAGAAAGAAGAAGAGGCGGCCTGCGGCGAAGGTGGTGCCGGCGCCGGCGGCCGGACGGTCGGCTGAGATCCGCGAGGCGTGGATCCAGCGTTTGAATTTTTTGATCGGCCACGATGGGCTGGATGTGGTTACGGCGCCAGTGGGTCGGAGTGCTGATGGGCATTGGGCCCAAAACTTGTTGTAACCGAGTGGGCCGGGGTTAGCTGGGTATGAGGCCGAGGCTAAACCGGAATCCATCTCTAATGTTTACGATGACCCATGCATCCAGCTGCTCGATCATCGTTCTCGTTGCTCATCGCCGCCACCCCCTAGGGTTTCACGTCGTTGCGCGGTGCCGGGCTTCCCTGCGTGTGGACAGGGTCGCGTCGCTCGGATTCCTCCCATAGTGGCCATGGCTGGGTGTGGAGGTAGTGGTCCGCCGGGATCGCGGCCTCCAGTGCCCGTGCCGACCGCTGCGGGTCGCGGCGGTGGTTCACGGGGGCTTCGGTCGCCGGCGCCTGGGTTGGTTGTTCTGCTGCCTGTGTCAGCCTCCGCGGGTCGAGGCGTGGGAGCGCAGGGGACTAGGCCGCCGATGCCCGGGACCGCTGTGGCGGAGCCTCGGCAGCAGCCGCAAGCAAGCGTGCACCAGCCTCGAGCAGCGCCGCCGCTGCACGTCGTTGCGCAGCCACCGCAGAAAAGGGTGGGGTCTGCGCAAACGACGAACGCACCACCGACTCAGAGTGCGGGGACGCTTCCCGCGTCTCGGACTAGACCGCCGGCGCATGTGGGTTCTGGTGGCGCGGGACAACCTCGCTTCCCGGCAAACCGTGGTGGCCGTGGACCGCCGCAAGGACAATGGGGTGATGATGGTTATGACGCGTATGGTGATGGGCAGCATCGGGGCTCGTCGGCGGCGGGCGGCAGGCATGGATATGCATGGCAGAGTGATGGAACGACTGACCGGCCTTTTTACGGCCCTCCTGGTGGTTTTGTTGAGGGGGCATCTGGCCTAGATTACCGGCAGAGAGGTGGTTACCGAGGTTTTCGTGGTGGTCGCGGTGGCAGAAACCACTACCGTCAGCCTCCACCGCCCGCTGTTGTTGAGCCGTCGGGCTCCTCGGAGGTGGTTGTTTCCGGGCAGACGTCAGAGTTGTCCGGCCAGGTAATGGACGCGGTGACAGCTTTGGCTCATGCTGAGGTGCCTCCGACTGAACCCATGGCGATGGGCTCTGTCAGTACAACTGACAAGTCAAAGAGTGATAGAGCTTCCAAATGGGCTCGCAAAAAGGAGAAGTTGATTTGCTATCGTTGTGGTGACAAGGGTCATTTTATTGCCGAGTGTGTTACTGAGTTATGTGACACTTGCCTCAAACCAGCACATGCTATGGGGGAGTGCCCGATATTTAGTGCACCAATGCCGAGTTTTACCATCTACGGAGTTTGCTGTGCCGAGTGGATGTTCTTTGAGTCTCCTAGTGAGATGGAGATCCTAGAGGCGCCTTAGAGCATGACCACGGGGGTTGTCAAAGTCACTAAGGGTGATTTGTCTGAGGCTCAGATTCTGCAGTGGCTTAATGAGTTAGCTCCAGGTAACTTTCAGTGGGAGCTTATCAGACTTGAGGCCAACATATATAAGGTTGACTTCCCTACATCTGAGGACTTGCAGCGACTTCTGAGCTTTGGGTTGTGCAGAGTGCCTGGCACCGAGTGCATCCTGGAGTTCCATGAGTGGAAGAAGGTTGAGCCAACGGGCAAGCCTCTTACTCAGGTTTGGTTACAATTCTCGGGGGCTCCTTCGAAGCTGCTGAATGATGCTCGAGTCGCTGCTAGTTTGGGGACACTGGTTGGAAAAACTGAGAGGGTGGATATGGCCTTTACCCAAGCTAACGGGGTGGCCAGACTGCTGGTGAGTATTCTGGACATTGAGTTTGTGCCAGACTTGGTTAAGTGGACACATAAGGGCCTGATTTATAACCTTGAGATTGAATTTGAGGACACTGATCTGTTCGCCGAGGCTTTGGCAGGGCCTGATGTTGATATGCTTGATAAGGATGATGGTTTGGGTAACAAGAAAGTGCGAGAGGAGGATCGTGGGTGAGAGTTGTCCAACGTTCTGGGCTCCGCTTCGCAGACGCTCGGGAATGGGGCTGTATCATCTACTACTGTGCCTATGAACACTTTGAAATTTGGTTCGTCTGAGCCTGCTTCTGCTCCTCCCAGACTTTGGAGTGATCAGGTGGAGCGTGGTGATGTGTTAGAACACACGCTCCCTCCCCTGGACTTTGCAGCGGCAAATGGTTCTGTGGATGGTTGTTTGGACGCGACTATCACTGAGACGACTTCGGTCGAGGGTGGGGACGATCATGGGTGAAGAGCCCAATGATGCAGGGTGTGGTTTTGACAGTGTCGCGGACCTGTGATGGGTCCGGTTTGGGAGGGGACCCGGGCAGGCGGCCTCGGCCCTTACTTCTCCGGCAGCGGTCAGGGTGGCCGTTCTCGCGGCGTCCACTGGTTCCGAGAACCGGCCGACTGCTACCTCTTGAGCACTGCGTTGGATTTCCCCGAAGAGGAGAGGATGATGCAGCAAAGTAGCGTAAGTATTTCCCTCAGTTTTTGAGAACCAAGGTATCAATCCAGTAGGAGGCCACGCACAAGTCCTTCGTACCTACACAAAAACAACAGCTCAACGCAACCAACGCGCTTAGGGGTTGTCAATCCCTTCACGACCACTTACGAAAGTGAGATCTGATAGAGATGATAAATAATATTTTTGGTATTGTTGGTATAGAGATGCAAAGTAAAACGTAAACGCAAAGTAAAAGCAAAGCAGTAATATGGTAATGGAGATTAATATGATGAGAAAGAGACCCGGGGGCCATAGGTTTCACTAGTGGCTTCTCTTAAGAGCATAAGTATTCTGCGGTGGGTGAAAAAATTACTGTTGAGCAATTGACAGAATTGAGCATAGTTATGAGAATATCTAGGTATGATCATGTATATAGGCATCACGTCCGAGACAAGTAGACCGACTCCTGCCTGCATCTACTACTATTACTCCACTCATCGACCGCTATCCAGCATGCATCTAGAGTATTAAGTAAAAAACAGAGTGACGCCTTAAGCTAGATGACATGATGTAGAGGGATAGTTTCATGCAATATGATAAAAACCCCATCTTGTTATCCTCGATGGTAACGATACAATACGTGCCTTGCTGCCCCTTCTGTCACTGGGAAAGGACACCGCAAGATCGAACCCAAAGCTAAGCACTTCTCCCATGGCAAGAACAACCAATCTAGTAGGCCATACCAAACTGATAATTCGAAGAGACTTGCAAAGATAACCAATCATACATAAAAGAATTCAGAGAAGATTCAAATATTATTCATAGATAGACTTGATCATAAACCCACAATTCATCGGTCTCAACAAACACACCGCAAAAAGAAGATTACATCGAATAGATCTCCACGAGAGAGGGGGAGAACATTGCATTGATATCCAAAAAGAGAGAAGAAGCCATCTAGCTATTAACTATGGACCCGTAGGTCTGAAGTAAACTACTCACAATTCATCGGAGGGGCTTGGATGATGATGTAGAAGCCCTCCGTGATCGATGCCCCCTCCGACGGATCTCCGGAACAGGCTCCAAGATGGGATCTCGTGGATACAGAAAGTTGCAGCGGTGGAATTAGGTTTTTGGCTCCGTCTCTGATCATTTGGGGGTACGTGGATATATATAGGAGGAAGAAGTGCGTCGGTGGAGCAACAGGAGGCCCACGAGGGTGGGGGCGCACCTGGGGGGTAGGGCGCGCCCCCTACCTCATGGCCTCCTGTTACGTGCCTTGATGTAGGGTCCAAGTCTCCTGAGTTGTATTCGGTGAGAAAATCACGTTCTCGAAGGTTTCATTCCGTTTGGACTCCGTTTGATATTCCTTTCCTTCGAAACCCTAAAACAGGCAAAAAACAGCAATTCTGGGCTGGGCCTCCGGTTAATAGGTTAGTTCCAAAAATAATATAAAAGTGGATAATAAAGCCCAATATAGTCCAAAACAGTAGATAATATAGCATGGAGCAATCAAAAATTATAGATATGTTGGAGACGTATCAAGCATCCCCAAGCTTAATTCCTGCTCGTCCTCGAGTAGGTAAATGATAAAAACAGAATTTTTGATGCGGAGTGCTACTTGGCATAATTTCAATGTAAATCTTCTTAATTGTGGTATGAATATTCAGATTCAAAAGATTCAAGACAAAAGTTTATATTGACATAAAAATAATAATACTTCAAGCATACTGACAAAGCAATTATGTCTTCTCAAAATAACATGGCCAAAGAAAGCTATCCCTACAAAATCATATAGTCTGGCTATGCTCTATCTTCACCACACAAAGTATTTAAATCATGCACAACCCCGATGACAAGCCAAGCAATTGTTTCATACTTTTGACATTTTCAAAACTTTTTCGATCTTCACGCAATACATGAGCGTAAGCCATGGATATAGCACTATATGTGGAATAGAATGGTGGTTGTGGAGAAGACAAAAAGAGGGGAAGATAGTCTCATATCAACTAGGCATATCAACGGGCTATGGAGATGCCCATCAATAGATATCAATGTGAGTGAGTAGGGATTGCCATGCAACGGATGCACTAGAGCTATAAGTATATGAAAGCTCAACAAAAGAAACTAAGTGGATGTGCATTCAACTCGCTTGCTCACGAAGACCTAGGGTATTTTGAGGAAGCCCATCATTGGAATATACAAGCCAAATTCTATAATGAAAAATTCCCACTAGTATATGAAAGTGACAGAATGAGAGACTCTCTACAATGAAGATCATGGTGCTACTTTGAAGGACAAGTGTGGTAAAAGGATAGTAACATTGTCCCTTCTCTCTTTTTCTCTCATTTTTTTATTTGGGCCTTCTCTTTTATTTATGGCCTCTTTTTTTCGTCCGGAGTCTCATCCCGACTTGTGGGGGAATCATAGTCTCCATCATCCTTTCCTCACTTGGGACAATGCTATAAAATGATGATCATCACACTTTTTATTTTTCTTACAACTTAACAATTACAACTCGATACTTAGAACAAAATATGACTCTATATGAATGCCTCCGATGGTGTACCGGGATATGCAATGAATCAAGAGTGACATGTATGAAAGAATTATGAACGATGGCCTTGTCACAAATACGATGTCAACTACATGATCATGCTAGCAATATGACAATGATGGAGCGTGTCATAATGAATGGAACGGTGGAAAGTTGCATGGCAATATATCTCGGAATGGCTATGAAAATGCCATGATAGGTAGGTATGGTGGCTGTTTTGAGGAAGGTATTTGGTGGGTGTATGATACCGGCGAAAAGTGCGCGGTATTAGAGAGGCTAGCAATGGTGGAAGGAAGAAAAGTGTGTATAATCCATGGACTCAACATTAGTCATAAAGAACTCATATACTTATTGCAAAAATCTAGAAGTTATCAAAGCAAAGTATTACGCGCATGCTCCTAGGGGGATAGATTGGTAGGAAAAGACCATCGCTCATCCCCGACCGCCACTCATAAGGAAGACAATCAATAAATAAATCATGCTCTGACTTCATCACATAACGGTTCACCATACGTGCATGCTACGGGAATCAAAAACTTTAACACAAGCATTTTTCAAATTCACAACTACTCAACTAGCATGACTCTAATATCACCATCCTCATATCTCAAAACAATTATCAAGCATCAATTTTTTCTTAGTATTCAACGCATTCAAAAGAAAGTTTTACAAATCTTGAATACCAAGAATATTATTATTAAGCAAATTACCATGCTATTAAGACTCTCAAAAATAATCTAAGTGAAGCATGAGAGATCAATAGTTTCTATAAAACAAATCCACCACCGTGCTCTAAAAGATATAAGTGAAGCACTAGAGCAAAACTATAGAGCTCAAAAGATATAAGTGAAGCACATAGAGTATTCTATCAAATTCTAAATTATGTATGGCGCTCTCAAAAGGTGTGTACAACAAGAATGATTATGGTAAACTAACAAGCAAAGACTCAAATCATAAAAGACGCTCCAAGCAAAACACATATCATGTGGTGAATAAAAATATAGCGCCAAGTAAAGTTACCGATAGAAGTAGACGAAAGAGGGGATGCCTTCCGGGGCATCCCCAAGCTTTGGCTTTTAGGTGTCCTTAGATTATCTTAGGGGTGCCATGGGCATCCCCAAGCTTAAGCTCTTGCCACTCTTTGTTCCATAATCCATCGAATCCTTACCCAAAACTTGAAAACTTCACAACACAAAACTTAAAGTAGAAAACTCGTGAGCTCCGTTAGCGAAAGAAAACAAAAGACCACTTCAAGGTACGGTAATTAACTCATTATTTATTTATATTGGTGTTAAAACTACTGTATTCCAACTTATCTATGGATTATAAACTATTTTACTAGCCATAGATTCATCAAAATAAGCAAACAACACACGAAAAACAGAATCTGTCAAAAATAGAACAGTCTGTAGTAATCTGTAGCTAGCGCAAGATCTGGAACCCCAAAAATTCTAAAATAAATTTCTGGACGTGAGGAATTTATCTATTAATCATCTTCAAAAAGAATTAACTAAATATCACTCTCCAAATAAAAATTACAGCAGTTCTCGTGAGCGCTAAAGTTTCTGTTTTTTTTACAGCAAGTTCAACAAGACTTTCCCCAAGTCTTCCCAACGGTTATACTTGGCACAAACACTAATTAAACACAAAAAACACAACCAAAACAGAGTCTAAATAATTTATTTATTGAATAACAGAAAAGAAAAATATTGGGTTGTCTCCCAACAAGCGCTTTTCTTTAAAGCCTTATAGCTAGGCATAATATTTCAATGATGCTCACATGAAAGACAAGAATTGAAACACAAAGAGAGCATCATAAAACACGTGACAAACACATCTAAGTCTAACATACTTCCTATGCATAGGAATCTTATAGGCAAACAAATTATCAAGGCAAGTAAAAACTGGCATATGCAAAGAAGAGGAAAGAAACAATAGCAATCTCAACATAACGAGAGGTAACTTAGTAACATGAAAATTTCTACCACCATATTTCCATCTATCATAATAATTACATGTAGGATCATAAGCAAATTCAACAAAATAGCTATCACATAAAATATTTTCAACATGATCCACATGCATGCAAAGTTGACACTCTTCCAAAATAGTGGGATTAACATTAACTAAAGCAAAGTTTTCATAAGATTGAACATTTTCCAAATATGTGGGATTTAAAGTTGACACTCTTCCAAACCCACTTTCAAGAATATTGCAAACACTATTATCAATCTCATATTCATCATGGGGCTTAAATAAATTTTCAAGATCATAAGAAGAATCACCCCAATCATGATCATTGCAACAAGTAGAGGACATAGCAAAACTAGCATCCCCAAGCTTAGGGTTTTGCATATTATTAGCACACTTTATATAAATAGAATTCATAATAAAATCATTGCAATCATGCTTTTTATTCAAAGATCTATCGTGAATCGCTTCATAAAGTAATTCATCACACTTTTCAAATTCACGAATTTCAAGCAAAAGCTCATAAAGATAATCTAGTGCAGAAAACTCACTAGCAATTGGTTCATCATAATTGGATCTCTTAAAAAGATTAGCAAGTGGATGAGGATCCATAGATCTTAGGTTCTCTGTTTAGTAATAAATAAACAACTATTCCAACCATACGAGCAAACAAGAAACGGGCAAAAGAGGCAAACGGGAAAGAGAGGGAGGATAGAGAGAGAGGGCGAATAAAACGGCAAGGGCGAAGTGGGGGAGAGGAAAACGAGAGGAAAATGGCAAATAATGTAATGCGGGAGATAGGGATTGTGATGGGTACTTGGTATGTTGACTTTTGCGCAGACTCCCCGGCAACGGCGCCAGAAATTCTTCTTGCTACCTCTTGAGCACTGCGCTGGATTTCCCCGGAGAGGAGAGGATGATGCAGCAAAGTAGCGTAAGTATTTCCCTCAGTTTTTGAGAACCAAGGTATAAATCCAGTAGGAGGCCACGCACAAGTCCCACGTACCTACACAAAAACAATAACTCAACGCAACCAACGCGCTTAGGGGTTGTCAATCCCTTCACGGTCGCTTACGAAAGTGAGATCTGGTAGAGATGATAAATAATATTTTTGGTATTTTTGGTATAGAGATGAAAAGTAAAAAGTAAAAGCAAAGCAGTAATATAGTAATGGAGATTAATATGATGAGAAATAGACCCGGCAGCCATAGGTTTCACTAGTGGCTTCTCTTAAGAGCATAAGTATTCTACGGTGGGTGAACAAATTACTATTGAGCAGTTGACAGAATTGAGCATAGTTATGAGAATATCTAGGTATGATCATGTATATAGGCATCACGTCCGAGACAAGTAGACCGACTCCTGCCTGCATCTACTACTATTACTCCACTCATCGACCGCTATCCAGCATGCATCTAGAGTATTAAGTAAAAAACAGAGTAACGCCTTAAGCAAGATGACATGATGTAGAGGGATAGTTTCATGCAATATGATAAAAAACCCATCTTGTTATCCTCGATGGCAACGATACAATACGTGCCTTGCTGCCCCTTCTGTCACTGGGAAAGGACACCGAAAGATCGAACCCAAAGCTAAGCACTTCTCCCATGGCAAGAACAACCAATCTAGTAGGCCAAACCAAACTGATAATTCGAAGAGACTCGCAAAGATAACCAATCATACATAAAAGAATTCAGAGAAGATTCAAATATTATTCATAGATAGACTTAATCATAAACCCACAATTCATCGATCTCAATAAACACACCGCAAAAAGAAGATTACATCGAATAGATCTCCACGAGAGAGGGGGAGAACAATGTATTGAGATCCAAAAAGAGAGAAGAAGCCATCTAGCTGCTAACTATGGACCCGTAGGTCTGAAGTAAACTACTCACAATTCATCGGAGGGGCTTGGATGATGATGTAGAAGCCCTCCGTGATCGATGCCCCCTCCGGCAGAGCTCCGGAACAGGCCCCAAGATGGGATCTCGTGGATACAGAAAGTTGTGGCGGTGGAATTAGGTTTTTGGCTCCGTCTCTGATCGTTTGGGGCACTACACCACAACACTGATGTAAGGACAGAATAACTGCCGGGAGAAGGCTCTTTAGAGGGCAGACAAACTGCCGGGAGTTTGGTTCTCCCAGCAGATAGAACCGCCACGAGAACGGCTGCCGGGGATTACTTCTCCCGACAGATAAACTTCTCCCGGCAGTTTTTCTGCCCTGACACATGTATTTGCCGGTAGTTTGTGTTCGCTCGGCAGATTGTTCGGAGCACGTGAAACTGCAATTACCGGCAGTTAAGCCGCCTGTACAAGCATGTTCACCCGGCAAATATTATGCCAGCTTGTTAACTTCACTAGCAAAATGTTCTAGGCAAACCTATTATGTAATATCCGTCCATATATATACGCACTCAGGACATAGCACACAATTTATACATGCACTTCAATCAAAGTAGCATATAGGCCTCATCAAAAACCTTAAACTTAACGACCATATATAAAGAGGTAGTACCACAAAAGGATTACATATATACATTTGCCACACACCCAAAATAAAGTAGTGCCACTAGGGATGTACATATGTTTCTAGATGTGTGCCACACAACCTAAATAAGCTAATTCAACAACCACCAAAATGAGCAGAGCAAGTCTTTACGTTCAACAAACAAGACACAGGTCATTATCACTCCACCAACTTAATTTTAGGTCTTCCAAATCTTCAGCAGCTTGAAGATCTTCCAAACCTTAGTGAACTTGTGCACCTTTGGGAAACCTGCAATAGATCAGAAGATGTTACATATAACAGTTGCAGTCATAACTTAAGGAAGATGTTACAACAATCGCATATAACAGACGGATATATGTTCTAAAATATAGAGCAACCAGTAACATCTCTTGAGTAATCTCTTCTATAGTAGAGAACATGTCCTGGACATCAAGATGTCCATTTTTTTATCATCTTAACAATAGCAAGTTTATCTTCTCATCAAAATGTAGCGTGCAAAGTCTGTACAAATATTAACAGGAAGATGTTAAAACAATCACATACAACAGCCGCATGCCCGACATACAACAGCCGCATATGTTCTGAAACATAGAGCAACTAGTAACACTAGTTGAATGCCCGTGCGTTGCCACGAAACAAAAATAAATTTTTTCAGAGAGAAATTGACTTTAATGTTGTTATAATTTACACTATGTATGTTGGAGGTAGCATATGATTGTTGTGAAAAATATCGCATTGTACCTGCACTTTAAATAAAACCCACATGACCCACACTCAAATTTTCTAGTGCATATATTTGTCATTGTGATTCAGTATACAAAAAGGTTTGTCACTCCCTTGACCAAATCTGTAGGAAAAAGGTAGCCGTGCATTTGGAGTTGTGATTCAGTTGCATCGTTGCTTCGTCCTTGTGTATGTATCTTTCCCTACTCTGGTTAGTCATACTATAGTTACTGTTACATTGATGGTCTCTCCACTGTCGCCTTCGGGTCTGCCTTTAGATCAACAATGGTTGTTTGGCCCCATCATCATCCTACTCGCCATCGCTTCGCCATGATTTATGTACCTTCCCCTACCTTGATTAGACAATATTTGATAAGGTTTGTGTCACTTCTTATACCCACTTAACCTGCCTCTCAACTCACATTTGGCTCTTATTGCTGCGATTGGACTCGTCTAGCATCATCTAAGTACTCGCCCATGCACACCTAATATGGCAAAAATGTAATGTAGTTGCGGCCATTTATTCCATCCTCTTCACTCACTCTTCTTGGTTATCAATATACATAACACTGTTGCGCAATAAACACTCTTACAAAGCAATCATATTTCAAAAAATCTAGAAGCATTTAAATCCTTAGAAAAAATATCAAACTCATAATGTCACTCATTCAACACGCAACCCTCTTGAGTTATATTTCACGCATGTGTCAAACCTTATACATCCTGCCTAGAAATAAGAGAATGGAGTTATTGACTTCCTCGCTTTGTGTGAGGAGAAAAAAGTCACACCTCCTCGAAACTAATGAAGAGAATACATTTTTCACCATTACCTTTAGAAACAATGGATCAAAGAGTGTTGAAGAAAAACACAGATCTTGATGTACAACAATCCATTCATTACTTGTAACAATATTTTCTTTAGATGCATTCAGTGTAAGAATAACAAAATCTTGATGGCTATATCATCCATTTCATGAGTTATTCAGCGATCAAAATAGGAGGGGACAACCTCCCTTGTCCAGGATCTTAAAAAACCCTCTCTTGTCCAGTTCAAAAATTTTGATTAAAGGAAATAAACAGAAAGAAAATAGAAGCGATACCGCCTGAATTAACAAACAGCCCCTCTAAGTATTTGAAACATAATAAAACAAAAAAGGAAAATAATATATTTTTGGGTTTAGATTCAGATACCCACATTGAAGGTATAGACACAAAAAATACATTATGTGTTCACTTGTTCTTCCATACAAAGGGACATCATTGCGTACAATTTGATGTGTTATGCACTACAATTGATACATGCTAATAATATACTTTTGCAATCTTATTTTTTTCTACAGGAACCAGGTTGAAGCCTACCCAAGAGGCAACATAACAAGATTTAAAAAGTAGAAAGGAAATTTTGAGGATGTCAATAAGTTAGCTTGGCTGTACAGCAGCAAAGGCTAAGTACCAAATGCCTCCAACAGGAGGTTAACATTCTAAATAACTTTAGAAACTAACTCTTCCAAACCCATCTCTCTTTGGCCTAAAAGAAATCTCCACACTTCCTTTCTAAATCTGCCACACTTCATAAGAGGCAAGAGAGATCTCCTTGTTGGACATATCTCGATCTAATGAGTTCTTGCTCAATACGTATAAATCTTGCAACTATGTCAGCAATATAGGTAGATGTTTTTCCCTGACTATAGGAACCACATCCAGTGAATAAAAGACAAAACTTTGTTATTCGATAAGTTACACTAAAGGGACCAGGTGTGAACTATAGAACAAATAAAAACTGAAGTGAACAAAAAGGAAACTAATCTCAGGGAAATTGTCTTGAGCAAAGAATTCAAGAAAGACATAGGGAATGATATCGAGGCAATGAAAATGACTTTAGGTAGTAGATTAATTGCTTGGTATGTGATAACACACCTCAAGGTCAGTGGAACATCACTAATCACATCGGCGCTAAATGACTTAATTAGGCCTTATATGAGATAGGATACAGAACCATGGATGTTGCCATATATACTCGGCATTTCCTAATGTTGCATCTTCCAACATTCACTCATTGGCGAGGCCAACATGGCTGCACATTTCAGACCCAGCCTAATTTGTTATATTACGTCAGCTCTGCAGGCACCAGTGATTATGTAGTGTATTAACGTAATACTTTAAGCAGGAAAAATGCAAGTTCTAACATGTTGAAGGAATGGATTAACAAATCAATAATTCTCCCATTGTAATTCTACAAGCAAGTTGGCCCAACAGGGGGGGAATAGAATATGGTTTCTACGCCACAAGAGAAATGTTCAAATGTAGAAACAAACACAAGCGTTATACCTCGAAATGTATAATTACATGTCCAATCTGCAGTCAAATCAAACATGTGACAATCGCCATATAGAGCCAATGAGCAAAGGATAGACAGTCAAAACTTACCAAGTTAAATAAAGTCAAGTTAATTTATAAAAATGATGAAGAGTAGATGAATTACTAACCAAAGGAGTCCTTTAGGATCAAATGAAGCCTGACACGATGATGGAGCATCAGAAGTAAGCAGTATCTTTTATAGATAATCTATGCTATACATTCCTGTAGTAATAAAGTATGAACAGGGATCGGAGACTCACAAAAAGGGAGAGAAAGAAATAATTGTGAAAATGGAAGTTCGTTTTCAGTATGGTCTAGGCGTACCTCTAGTGGATCATGCGGCGATGGTGTGCAAGTAATTGGTGAGATGATCTAGGGGAGGAGAAGGCACACACCATGGCTCAGGGAACACCGTCGGGTGTGGTCGGATGGGTGTGCACAACAGAGATCTGGTGCGGAGCGTTGCCTTATGTGATGGGTGCTGCCACCGTCAGGGTCGCCGCTCGCTGAAAAGCCACGTTGTTGTCAATGTCAGTGGTCGCCGCCACAATGGATGTTTACACGGTGCCGCGTACTAAGACTGTCATGTCGGCGGAGTGGCTGCAAGCCCAATGCCTTTTTGGATTTTTGGCCCCCTTCTTCTCTAGTTGTTACTTGTAGCCCTACCTCAAGCAATCCAAAAACACTTACCCTTCAAATATATATCCTGGCTATCAGGTAAGTTACCTCTGTGATACCAGAAACTTTAACTGTGTATATCAGTTTTTAGAAGTCAATAATTACCTGTTTTATGAAGAAATTACTTGAATTGGACTTTTTAGCATCTTATGATGTCCTTGAAAATGAATGCTTTTGCTCTGGAGGACTGTCCCTAGAACCTAGTTAATTTGAACGAGGATAAAATTGTGTCAGACCATTAGAGGAAAAATGTACGAGTAATGTACCTGAAAGAAATATATATGATTTAGCACTGTCAGAGGTACAACTTGTAACCATATGAATCCTTCAGCGGGCAAAACCAAAAGTACTTAGCACAAGTACACAATATTACTTCACCGTTTGATCTCAAAACATCTTGGCCCGCTGATCCTTTATTAATCCCTCAATATCAACCTAATTATTCAGCCTCTCAAAGTCAGCACCATATACATCTCGTAGGGGATGGGGAGGATAGCAGCAGGAGGAGGGCTAGCATCTGAGGGCCCCTGCTCTTTATCATTGACCATCAATCCTTGACACGTCGCTGTGCTCTGCTCCATGGTCGAAGTTCGTCCTTCCACGTCGGGTTAGAGGTCTTATATAGTGTGCCATCATGTGGTTGAGATATGGCTACATCAAAATACTGAAAAAAGAAGATCATTCAAGCTTCAGCAGAGAGCAAATGGACATGTATTCCGGTTGGTTTTTAAACTCTGCAGCAATTTAGAATATGATTGGATTTTGGACCATCCATTGCTACACTTTTATACAAGAGCAATTCCTCGACCAATGGCACAATATAAACTAAACATATACTCATCTGTCCATAAACTAACTGAACATGATAGTACAGATTATAGAATGAGTCGCCAATGGTTGGCACTCCCATATTCTTCATACAATGACATGATCTATTCAGTTCATCGTCGAACCAACAAGACATCTCATGACATTCACGGTGAAGTGGCAAATACCATAAGAAACATAAAGAAAAAAGAATCAACAATGAAGCTTACCTTCAGACTGCAGTGATCCGATTTGGAGGCAAGGCACGACAAGCGGTCAGGGGAGATGTTGTCATTGGCGGAACAGGAATGGTGGGGTGACATCTCGGATTACAAAGGGATGGGGGGGTGGGGGCAGCAGGCTCACAAGGACCCACACCAATGTAGCATATTGTAGGTGAGGCGAGGCCTGGACGACCCACATCCACAGGTGGTGGAGCAGCGTGCCGAAGAAAAGCACAAATTGCCATTACGATTCTGCAAAGGACACAAAGGACCCACACCAATGAATTAAAGCCAGACTAAAAGAGGGGTGAAACGGTGTTTTGACAATCTAAAGACCAGTACAACCTAGTAAAAAACAAACATCAAACCATAAGCCCTGTTTGCCGCCGCCGCTTGCCAGATTTCCACCGGCGATCTCCTCCGACTACCTGCTCCTCCCACGGTCCCACCGCCTCCCGCCATCCGTTCCCACCAGCCGGTCTCCCGCCGCGCGTTGCCACTCGTCGGCCCCTGCCATGGGAGAGGAGAACGTGGGTGTACCCCAGTACAGGCTACGGGGAGAAGATGGGTTGGAGTGAGGGTAGGAAGATAGCGTTACCTATGCCCTGTTCATCGTTGCCATGGACGCGGCGCTCCTGCTCGTCTCCCTCCCTGCATCGAGCTCCTCCTGGACTCGGTGAAGAATGGATGAGATGGAAAGGGCTTGGATCCACTGCTCCAGTCTAATTTGGTTGCAGTGTGCAACCGCTCGAGGTCGCCGTGAGGACTGAGGAGGTCGGCGGCGGCAATTCCTCTCTCGAAAGCAAGGGATTTGGGGGAAGGGAAGTGGGGGTGGGACGTGCGTACGTGCGTTGTTTTATTTTGTTGTCATTTTTTTTCATGCGACGGGTGGGGAGGAGCCGAGGGGGTCCGTTTTTTTCGCGTGTGGGGAGAAGTTTTCACGTACGGGATCGAACGAGGTGGGGGCGAGCGAAGGAGGTCGAACCATCACGACGTTCGATTCTCCTTTAATAGTAGAGATCTCTAGAGTAATCTCTACTTTAGTAGACAACATATCCTGGACATCAACATGTCCATTTTTTATCATCTTGACAGTAGCAAGCTTATCTAACTTCTCATCCAAATATAGTGTGCAAAGTCTGTATGAATATTACACAAGCACAAGGCCACGATCACACACTTAACATTACACAAGCAAATTTTGAAGCTAGTGTACTGAACAAGCACATATGCAAAATTATAGCATCTTATTTTCACTTGGTACTTTTTCTCTACCAGAACGCAACAGGTGTTTAGTTGTGCTTCTTAAAATTTCGTATGTCGTATACCTTGGCTTCTTCAAAGTAATACAATTACACATTAGTATCGGAACCTGTGGATTCAGTGTGCTAGTCCAGTCTCTAGTGGGCCTTGATATTGAGCCTGACCTTGGATATAAGCTGATTTATTTTGAGTTCCTATATGATGTTGGCACAACATAATAGGATAATGAATCTGGAAATCTATAAATGACGATACCATTTTGTGGTTTTGCGTGGTATTTCCTTAGAGCAATGATGACAACTGTGCTTACAGACTTCCTGCATCCAGAACACGAAGTTGAACTACATTTCTCCTGTTGCGGAATCTGGTGAAGGGATGTATTGGGAGTACTGTGATTTTCACTGAAGCATTGCCTCTTATTGTAAAGATGACTCAATGTTGGTCCCATTGCATAAACAAGCCTTTTAATTTTTGCTCCCTCTTTGCAGGAGCTATTAAAGTTCAGTTACATAAATGATTTGCTGGCTACACAGAATAAGAGGGGAACTAGCTGGACATATATTTCAGGATCTTTTAATGGGAGCTGTTTAGTTTCCTGGTTCCATGCTTTTGTTGGACAAG
>NC_053024.1:200086925-200198074 GCF_003073215.2 Triticum urartu | reverse complement strand
AGAGAATGAAATTAATGATACGTAATTGCCCTACTCATGGTTTGAATTTGTAGATGATTATACAAAAATTTTATGCCGGATTGAATTTTGCTTCTAGAAATCTTTTAGATTCGTCCGCGGGAGGCACTTTTATGGAAATCACTTTAGGAGATGCTACTAAACTCCTAGATAATATTATGGTTAATTATTCTCAATGGCATACTGAAAGATCTTCTAATAAAAAAGTGCATGCGATAGAAGAAATCAATGTTTTGAGTGGAAAGATGGATGAACTTATGAAATTATTTGCTACTAAGAGTGTTTCCTCTGATCCTAATGATATGCATTTGTCTACTTGGATTGAGAACAACAATGAATCTATGGATGTGAATTTTGTTGGTAGGAATAATTTTGGTAACAACGCTTATAGAGGGAATTTTAATCCTAGGCCATATCCTAGTAATCCTTCTAATAATTATGGGAATTCCTACAACAACTCTTATGGAAATTATAATAAGATTCCCTCTGAATTTGAGAATAGTGTTAAAGAGTTTATGAATTCACAAAAGAATTTTAATGCTTTGCTTGAAGATAAATTGCTTAAAGTTGATGATTTGGCTAGGAACGTCGATAGAATTTCTCTTGAGGTTGATTCTTTAAAGCTTAGATCTATTCCTCCTATGGACGATATCAATGAGTCTCTCAAAGCCATGAGAATTTCCATTGATGAGTGCAAGGAAAGAACCGCTAGGATGCGTGCTTCCAAAGATGCCTTTATTAAAGCGTTTTCTTCCAATTCCTATGAAAATCAAGATGAAGATCTAAAAGTTATTGATGTGTCTCCTATTAAATCTTTGTTTTGCAATATGAATCTTGATGAAACTGAATATGATCTTCCTTTACCTAGAAGGCGTTCTAAAAATTCGGAGTATTTATATCTTTATGATGAAATTGATGAAAGTGGGATTGAAAGAAATAAAAATCTAGATGTTACTAAACCCACTATATTGGATTTCAAGGAATTTAATTATGAAAGTTGCTCTTTAATTGATTGTATTTCCTTGTTGCAATCTGTGCTAAATCTCCACATGCTTATAGTCAAAAGAAAGCCTTCACCGAACATATTGTTGATGCCTTGATGCAATCTTATGAAGAAAAACTTGAGTTGAAAGTTTCTATCCCTAGAAAATTCTATGATGAGTGGGAACCAACTATTAAAATTAAAATTAAAGATCATGAGTTTTATGCTTTGTGTGATTTGGGTGCTAGTGTCTCTACTATTCCCAAGACTTTGTGTGATTTGCTAGATTTCCGTAATTTTGATGATTGCTCTCTAAACTTGCATCTTGCAGATTCTACTATTAAGAAACCTATGGGAAGGATTAATGATGTTCTTATTGTTGCAAATAGAAATTATGTGCCTGTAGATTTCATTGTTCTTGATATAGATTGCAATCCTTCTTGCCCTACTATTCTTGGTAGACCTTTCCTTAGAACGGTTGGTGCGATTATTGATATGAAGGCAGGGAATATTAGATTTCAATTTCCATTAAAAAATGGCATGGAACACTTTCCAAGAAAGAAAATAAAATTGCCATATGAAACTATCATGAGAGCCACGTATGGATTGCCTACCAAAGATGGCAATACCTAGATCTATCCTCACTTTTATGCCTAGCTAGGGGCGTTAAACGATAGCGCTTGTTGGGAGGCAACCCAATTTTATTTTTATTCCTTGCTTTTAGCTCCTGTTTAGTAATAAATAAATTATTTATCCTATGTTTTGGTTGTGTTTTTTGTGTTTAATTAGTGTTTGTGCCAAGTAGAACCGTTGGGAAGACTTGGGGAAAGTCTTGTTGAACTTGCTGTAAAAAACAGAAACTTTAGCGCTCACGAGAACTGCTGTAATTTTTATTTGAGGAGTGATATTTAGTTAATTATTTTTGAAGATGATTAATAGATAAATTCCTCACGTCCATCAATTTATTTTTGAATTTTTGGGCTTCCAGATCTTGCGCTAGCTACAGATTACTACAGACTATTCTGTTTTTGACAGATTCTGTTTTTCGTGTGTTGTTTGCTTATTTTGATGAATCTATGGTTAGTAAAATAGTTTATAATCCATAGAGAAGTTGGAATACAGTAGGTTTAACACCAATATAAATAAAGAATGAGTTCATTACAGTACCTTGAAGTGGTTTTTTGTTTTCTTTCGCTAACGGAGCTCACGAGTTTTGTGATTTAAGTTTTGTGCTGTGAAGTTTTCAAGTTTTGGGTGAATTCTTGTGATGGATTATGTAACAAGGAGTGGCAAGATCCTAAGCTTTGGGATGCCCATGGCACCCCAAGATAATCCAAGGACACGAAAATTCGAAGCTTGGGGATGCCCCGGAAGGCATCCCCTCTTTCGTCCACTTCCATCGGTAATTTACTTGGAGCTATATTTTTATTCACCAACATGATATGTGTTTTGCTTGGAGCGTCTTGTATTATTTGTGTCTTTGTGTTTTAGTATGCCACAATCATCCTTGCTGTACACAACTTTTGAGAGAGCCATACATGAATTAGAATTTGATAGAATACTCTATGTGCTTCACTTATATCTTTTGAGCCATGTAGTTTTGCTCTATGTGCTTCACTTATATCTTTTGAGCGTTATAATTTTTCTCTATGTGCTTCACTTATATCTTTTAGAGCACGGTGGTGGATTTGTTTTAAATAAACTATTGATCTCTCATGCTTCACTTAAATTATTTTGAGAGTCTCTTAATAGCATGGTAATTTGCTTAATAATAGTATGCTTGGTATTCAAGATTTGTGAAACTTTCTTTTGAGTGTGTTGAATACTAAGAAAAGATTGAAGCATGATAATTGTTTTGAGATATGGAGGTGATAATATTAAAGTCATGCCAGTTGAGTAGTTGTGAATTTAAAGAATACTTGCGTTAAAGTTTGTGATTCCCGTAGCATGCACGTATGGTGAACCGTTATGTGATCAAGTCGGAGCATGATTTATTTATTAATTGTCTTCCTTATGAGTGGCGGTCAGGAACGAGCGATGGTCTTTTCCTACCAATATATCCCCCTAGGAGCATACGCGTAATACTTTGCTTTGATAACTTCTAGATTTTTGCAATAAGTATATGAATTCTTTATGACTAATGTTGAGTCCATGGATTATATGCACTCTCACCCTTCCACCTTTGCTAGCCTCTCTAATACCGCGCACTTTTTGCCGGTATCATACACCTACCATATACCTTCCTCAAAACAGCCACCATACCTACCTATTATGGCATTTCCATAGCTATTCCGAGATATATTGCCATGCAACTTTCCACCGTTCCATTTATTATGACACACTCCATCATTGTCATATTGCATATCCCGGTACAACGCCGGAGGCATTCATATAGAGTCATATTTTGTTCTAAGTATCGAGTTGTAATTGTTGAGTTGTAAGAAAAATAAAAGTGTGATGATCATCATTATTAGAACATTGTCCCAATGAGGAAAGGATGATGGAGACTATGATTCCCCCACAAGTCGGGATGAGACTCCAAACGAAAAATAAATAAAAGAGGCCAAAGAAGCCCAAATAAAAAAAGAGAAAAGAGTCCTAAAAAAAGAAAAGGCCCAAATAAAAAAATGAGAGAAAAAGAGAGAAGGGACAATGTTACTATCCTTTTACCACACTTGTGCTTCAAAGTAGCACCATGATCTTCATAGTAGAGAGTCTCTCATGTTATCACTTTCATATACTAGTGGGAATCTTTCATTATAGAACTTGGCTTGTATATTCCAATGATGGGCTTCCTCAAATTGCCCTAGGTCTTCATGAGCAAGCAAGTTGGATGCACACCCACTTAGTTTCTTTTGATGAGCTTTCATATACTTATAGCTCTAGTGCATTCGTTGCATGGAAATACCTACTCACTCACATTGATATCTATTGATGGGCATCTCCATAGCCCGTTGATACGCCTAGTTGATGTGAGACTATCTTCCCCTTTTTTGTCTTCTCCACAACCACCATTCTATTCCACCTATAGTGCTATATCCATGGCTCACCCTCATGTATTGCGTGAAGATTGAAAAAGTTTTGAAAAAGTTAGAGTATGAAACAATTGCTTGGCTTGTCATCGGGGTTGTGCATGATTTAAATATTTTGTGTGGTGAAGATAGAGCATAGCCAGACTATATGATTTTGTAGGGATAACTTTCTTTGGCCATATTATTTTGAGAAGACATAATTGCTTTGTTAGTATGCTTGAAGTATTATTATTTTAATGTCAATATAAACTTTTGTCTTGAATCTTTCGAATCTGAATATTCATATCACAATTAAGAAGATTTGCATTGAAATTATTCCAAGTAGCACTCCACATTAAAAATATTCTTTTTATCATTTACCTACTCGAGGACGAGCAGGAATTAAGCTTGGGGATGCCTGATACGTCTCCAACGTATCTATAATTTTTTATTGCTCCATGCTATATTATCTACTGTTTTGGACTATATTGTGCTTTATTTTCCACTTTTATATTATTTTTGGGACTAACCTATTAACCGGAGGCCCAGCCCAGAATTGCTGTTTTTTTTGCCTATTTAAGTGTTCCGAAGAAACGGAATATCAAATGGAGTCCAAACGGAATAAAACCTTCGGGAACGTGATTTTCTCACTGAACGTGATCTAGGAGACTTGGACCCTACGCCAAGGCATCACAGAGGCGGTCACGAGGGTGGGGGGCGCCCCCCCCCCCTAGGGCATGCCCCCTGCCTCATGGGCCCCTCGGATCTCCACCGACGTACTTCTTCCTCCTATATATACCTACGTACCCCCAAACGAACAGAGGAGGAGCCAATAACCTAATTCCACTGCCGCAACTTTCTGTATCCACGAGATCCCATCTTGGGGCCTGTTCCGGAGCTCCGCCGGAGAGGGCCGTCATCACGGAGGGCTTCTACATCATCATAGCCTCTCCGATGAAGTGTGAGTAGTTTACCTCAGACCTTCGGGTCCATAGTTAGTAGCTAGATGGCTTCTTCTCTCTTTTTGGATCTCAATACAAAGTTTTCCCCCTCTCTTGTGGAGATCTATTCGATGTAATCTTCTTTTTGTGGTGTGTTTGTTGAGACCGATGAATTGTGGGTTTATGATCAAGTCTATCTATGAATAATATTTGAATCTTCTCTGAATTCTTTTATGTATGATTGGTTATCTTTGCAAGTCTCTTCGAATTATCCGTTTGGTTTGGCCAACTAGATTGGTAGTTCTTGCCATGGGACAAGTGTTTAGCTTTGGGTTCGATCTTGCGGTGTCCTTTCCCAGTGATAGAAGGGGCAGCAAGGCACGTATTGCATCGTTGCCATCGAGGATAACAAGATGGGGTTTATTTCATATTGCATGAATTTATCTCTCTACATCATGTCATCTTGCTTAAGGCATTACTCTGTTTTTAACATAATACTTTAGATGCATGGTGGATAGCGGTCGATGAGTGGAGTAATAGTAGTAGATGCAGAATCGTTTCGGTCTACTTGTCACGGACGTGATGCCTATATACATGATCATACCTAGATATTCTCATAACTATGCTCAATTCTGTCAATTGCTCAACAGTAATTTGTTCACCCACCGTAGAATACTTATGCTCTTGAGAGAAGCCACTAGTGAAACCTATGGCCCCCGGGTCTATTCTCATCATATCAATCTCCATCACTTTAATCTTGCTTTGCTTTTTTACTTTGCCTTTACTTTTTACTTTGCATCTCTATACCAAAAATATTATATCTATCAGATCTCACTCTCGTAAGTGACCGTGAAGGGATTGACAACCCCTAATCGCGTCGGTTGCGAGTAGCTATCGTTTTGTGCAGGTACGAGGGACTTGAGCGTGGCCTCCTACTGGATTGATACCTTGGTTCTCAAAAACTGAGGGAAATACTTACGCTACTCTGCTGCATCATCTCTTCCTCTTTGGGGAAATCCAACGCAAGCTCAAGAGGTAGCATTGTTCTCCCTTAGTCTATTTTGAATCTGTCAGGTCAGGTCGACTTGTTCTTCTTTACTATATGTTGAAGCTATCATCTGCGAAGTGTCATCACTTCTGGAGCTCTCATATTTTGAGTAGTAGGCCACATTATATTAATGCACACAACAAATTACTGCATGCATGGCATCTTTTGAAAGAATTGCAGAGATAGCACGAAGGGGTTTACAGGGAGGCAGTATTGGATTAGAATCACTTCTGCATTACAAAGAAAATCTCACTTGTTTTTATGTTTTCATGCATGTCAGATATTGAACATTATCAAAATGAATATGAGAATGGGCGCACGAGAGGAATATTGCGGAATGATCCACTGCCTAACAAACTTGGCATGCTGGAGGATGGCCTGTCTTATTCACCCATCAAGGTGCTTGCTCTAACTTTGCAAAGTTGTATTGGTCGCACATATTTTGCTTCTGACCTCTTGCATTACTTCTGATTTGTTACACCATCTGCTTAGTTTAAGCATCATATATGAGTATATGCCATACCTATCCATTTTCTGTACCTATTCCATGTGTCGTCACACTATGTTTTCCCAGTCAAATGTTGTTCTTTCATAATAGGTCTCCAAAAGGAAGAGGGTGAGTGCAGGTCGTCAAGGAGTACAAACTAGGTATTTGGAAAAGGTAGTGATACCTGTTAAATCAGATAGACCAGCAGCCACAGAAAACATAGGCCCAATTGTACCACACTTTACCCCTACTCCAGTGGCCAAACCCCTATTAGAACTGCTGGGAGCCCAGCGTCAGGTATTGTCTATGATATCAATTCAAAATTTGAACTCCTAAATTTCTGCTTGTGCCTTACCTTCTCTCTTGTATGAAACTAATTTCAGATGAATCTCCTTGCTCAAAGGATCATACGATCTCAAAACAATAATGGGCTCTGCATTGCTCTTGTCAGTACCTCTCTCCCTTTTGCCTTGTAACGCTGTACTTAATTAATTGCTATTTGATTATGTATCATTAGTCTACACCTGAGCTTCATTATCCTCTGTTTCTTCCAATATTATTTGATCTATATTTATTCTTTGAAAAATGTAGAATAATGGCAACGCTTATAAAGAATTTTGTTTGGGAATTTATTGAATTATCCTTCCATCAACATGGAGAAGGGCTTTGTCCAGCCTGTGTTAACATGTAATGTAAGTTCATACTTCTCAAGCCTTCAAACTTTGTTCTAGTATAGATTTGGATAGGCATCATTTCCTCCACTGTTGTTTGCTTTGCTGTTTACATCTGATTGGATGTTTGCAACAACTACTAGTTTCAAATTGTAGTTGTAAAAACATGTTCCTTATGCAGAACAGATCCATTTATTTGCTTATATAATTGTGAAACCTGTTACGTGTCTCCTTGTTTCTCTTTCAGACTCGTATCTCTTACGCCAGGCAGAACTTTTGGGAAGATAGTGAGCCAAACCATCTTGAGGACAGCGAGAAGACCCCAAGGTCCTGTCTTGATGAAGACAGTGATTTGAAGCTACTCACCAGCAGGTGTGAGACAACCTCTGTGCAGTCGCTGCCTCAATCGGTTCGACTTCTCCAGTCTCAACTTAAAGCGGAAAGGCTTGCTTCAGCTCAGCTCCGACTTGAAGTCAAAGATGCAATGAAGATGTCAGAGGACTGCCGTGCGCACCATCATGCCTTAAATCTAGTGTTGATGCATCTATTGTTGACACAACTGAGGTCTACTCAGCTTCTTCAGCTGTTTGGGGGGGCCCGACCTCGCCAGGCCTAGTGCCTTCTGAGGTGCTCTCAGTTTTGTATATTCTTTTGTCGGCGCGTTTATTTGCACTGGTGGCGAACTTTGATGCCCACTGGATGTAATATGTGTGATAGCCGTGATAGCCTAGCGTAAGTTGCTTGATTATTTATTTCCTTGTTGTCTTGTTTATTCGTTTGCTTCTAGTCATTGCACTTCTTTTTCCGTGGTTTGCAAGTGGCTGCAATAACCTATTTTTTTAAACTAGGCCACAATAACCATGGGCTAATATTTACTGTAGTGACACTGGGCCTTAGAAATAGTGGGCCTTCTACGGGCCGTAGAAACAATGGGCCTTCTACGGGCCGTAGAAACAATGGGCCTTCTATGGGCCGTATCATCAATGGGCCTTATACGGGCAGTATGATCGATGGCCAAACATGGGCCAATAACATGCCGCATTATGGCCATAAACGGGCTAGAGTTGGAATCGTCCGTTCATGGGCCGACCATAACGGGCCATCGTTAATAGGCCGTATTTGATGACGCTATGAAAACGGCCCAACGTATTAACGGACCACAAACGGGCCGACTGTAACCACGGGCTGAATTTGGCCCACAAGCAGAAAATGATAGTAACGGGCCGTAAGTAAACGAATGCTGGAAATGAGCCCGAGAAGAAATGGCCTCTGAGAAGGCCGAAAGATAACATGGGCTGGAAACGGCCCAACGGAATAACGGGACGTTAATGGGTATAAAGTGATACACTGTTCATTTCGGGCCAGTTTCACCACGGTCTGTTAATGGGTGTAAAGTGATACACTGTTCATTACGGGCCAGTTTCACCACGGGCCGTTAATAGGCCAAGAGTGGGCCATACATGGGCCAGAAGTGAAAATGGGCTGGAATCATATTGGGTGGCCCAGATGACGCTACTGGGCCTAATTCGGATAGGGCGTAACAGGCCTTGGGTTAGCAGGCTGTAAATGGGCTATATGCGAACAAGCCGTTAACAGGCTTTACATGGGCCGGCCCGCCACCTTTTGACCAAGTCAAACGGGCCGGCCTTTTCACAGGAATGGGCCTCTATTGGGCTGTGCCATGTGTCGACGTATCATAGGCGCCTATCTGACCCACTGACGAGCTGACACGTGTTTCGTCCGGCCAATAAGAATTTTACACGTGGAAATTTCCCATTGGTCGGGGCTGTTAACGGGTTATCGGATCCAAAACCCGTCCTGATAGCTTAACGGTGTTCCGTTACGGTGGACGCCACGTGTCGGTCATCCTTGACGAAAGCACTTCTGTGACGCGCGATTTATCGTCATGGAAGTGGACACTTTCGTGATGATAATTTTGGTAATGTCATGGAACACTTCTACGACAGCACAGGTATGACTATCTTGATTCTGTCATAAATTTGTCATGGATGTACATGCATGACAAAAACGTGACCTACTGTGACAAACACGTATCATCACGGAAGTGTATTTTTTTGTAGTGTAATCCCGTGGCCGAACACGCTGTCTTTTTATTTATCACAACATCATTCTGAAAAGTTGCTCTTTTACCAGGACTGGGTAACAAAGGCGAAGATGATCAGGTGTTCGGCCCCCCTTCCCGAAGGCTCGTCCAATCTAGTACTAGCCAGAATGCTCGAGCCGGCGCCTTATCATGCGCCCTCAGGGGAAGATAAAGGGGGGAATAAAGAGGCTGAGAGTAGGCCTCACTCATTATTTATCCAAACCGGGGGAATTAGCGCCTCTGCGAAGGAGGATAACCAGGGAGAAGAATCTAAAATTCCCTCTCCCCAAGGAAGGAAGAGGACCACCTCTGAAGACCCGGAAACAAAGGTTCCCAAACGGGGGAAGAAATCTCTGCCAGAGGGTCCTGCCTCTGAGGGTACTCTTGCCGCACAGTGCCCGCAAGGGGATCGGCCCTCTACCGAGATGTAAGTAAACAAAAAGTACTTAATAGTAAAAATATCCCATTACTTCTGAAGACAACAACCGAAGCATATATCTTGTAGTTCGGATCATAGCCCTTCTCGACAGAGTTCATCTTCGGGGGATCTTCTTCCGGAGGTGATGGAGAGTGAAACACCTCCCCATGCCACCCTACCTCATGAGGCGGGCGACCCTGAAGTGTCGTCACGGAGGGATTCTCCTGATCCTCCAAGGCTAGAGGGTAATCCTTCGGCCACCCGACGTCCTCAGTATTCGGCTCCTAAAGAGAGCAACAGAAGGAGTCCGGAACCATCCGGTGTGCGATCGGATGCACTGAAGGATATTCTGGAGCAAGCGGCCATCTCAGAAGCGCATCATACGCTAATGGGTACGGTGATTGAGAGGATTTCATCCGCCGAAAGCGGGTTTCACGAAGCTTTTATGAGTCTGCTGAAAAGCTTTGAGGTACGTGAAATAGTGTATGTTTTTGACGGTACCGCACACGTTAGGTGTGCCCTATGCAGATAGTAGCCCCTAAGACTCTGGTTGCTGTCGAGAGCGGCGGCAAACAGAGGATCATAGTCCCAGGTAATAATCAGGCCGTCTTCATATGCAGGTGATGGAAGGTTCGGTGGCTAGCCGGACTGGTGAGTTTGCCGAGCTGAAGCGGCAACTTGATGCGGCAGATGCCGACATCTTGCTTGTCAACGAGCGGCTCGACGAGGCATAGGGTATGTGATTTCTCCGGTGATCAACACATAGTAAGAGGAGCATGATTCTAGTATCTTTATTATGTTGGGCTGCAGATGGAGCTGCCGCCGTGGAGACCCTTCGGGCGGAACTTGCCTGAGCCAAGGAACAAGCTAGGAATAGTCATGCCGCCGCTCTAAAGGCGGTCGAAGAGCTGAGAGTCGAACAAGCTACACATTGCCAAAGCAAGGGCAAAAAATAGCCAAGATGGCCGTTGAGTTGAAAGATGTCGCCGACCATTACCAGCTTCTTGAAAAAGAAAGTCGAGCGAAGGCGACGGACCTGGAGAAGGACATGGTAGCAGCCAAGGAAGCCTGCTCGAAAATCAGGGCGGCGAAGGAGGAGCTGCGTCAAGCTGGAGATATCGCAGCTGGGATTCCCTTTTTGTTGCGGACGAAGTTCGGAGATCCAAATTATGCCCCTCTTGATCAACTATGGAGTTCTGCAGAAGCGTACGTGGATTTGGCAGCAAGTGTTGCTGATGCGGCCGAGTACTTCAAGGATCAAAAAGATCTTGAAGTGGAAAAGTTGTTCTGGTCACAGTTTAATGTTCCAGTGCGTCCGCTGTTGTTGAATGAGCGAATGGCCGAGTGGGCCGAGCTCCATACGTTGTCCGGACTTGCCATGAGGTCTGTTGTGGATCATCTGTGGCCGAAAGGGCCAAGGCCGAATAGTTATTTTAGTTTAGTGCAACAATTCCTTGGTGTTGTGCCGCACATCGACACTATGAAGAGGTCAGTGTGCATAGAGGGTGCACGGATGGCACTTGCCCGTGTCAAGACATACTGGGCAGAGATGGAGGCCACCACTATTGCAACCCAGAGTTCGGTCGTGGGCCGAGTATCTGCTGAGCACTACTTTGAAGAAGTCCTTGAAGGCGCTCGTTCAATAGAGTCTCAGTGCTCGAAGAATGTTATGTTCTAGTGACATGTATTCCAATTGTAAAAACAATGTTTTATTGAATTATAAAGGTTGTGTTTATACTTTTGCCTGAAAGTATTATGATGCCTCCTGTGCGGCCGTTTATGTATATATGTATATAACCTAAAAGTTTGCAGTCGTCGGCTTCAGCCCCCACGCATATAATGCGGGGGTATTCGCAAAAAAATGCGTATTCACACTTGATCCAACGCCTTGGTCCATTAAGGAGGTGGTAGCACAATGAACGAGGCAATCAGACTATATTGCTTTAACAGTTTCACTTAGCCATAGGAGTTTGACGGTGGGACTACTATATAGCCCCTGGTACCTCCGCGCTCGTCCGAATACGATGCGCGTATGTACATGACCGGGAAACGGCCCTTCGTTAATGCGGAGGAATCCCGAAGATTCCGCTAAGTCATTGAGTGGTTGGCCAGTCTCGCGCTTTATCATGACAGTCAGTTTTTGGCTTTCTCTACTGAGGTGCTCATCCGGATGAAACACGGCACAATCGCAGTAGTTCTCCCGGTGCCGCCTTAGCCGATAGAGCGGAACGTAAGGTAGCAAAATACGGGAGCCGGGCAAACCCAACATTTGACCAAAGACATGATTCGGAGCTGATGCATATAAGGCCAAACTCGCGATGCCGAACACTCCCTAAGGTATTCGGTCTTTATAACATATGCCGGGCTGAACAATGCCCTTAATAATAAACCCCGAGTGTCCAGGTACGTGCAATATTCTGACGTGGCGAAATGCCAATAACGGCAGCATCCTTCTCGGTTGTATTAAGTATCCGGAGGATGTGAACAACAAGAGACAGTAAAAAAGGTTTACGCAGGGTCTTAATCTAAAAAGAAACCTTTGAGCGGGTCCCTGCTGCACGTCTGCGCCTGTGTCTCTGTTGTGCCATGTCCTGGACGGGTGCAGCATGATTGTATTCTGTAAAGGAGAATAACTTAGGTGAAAGTTGTCGTGCCAAAAAATTGGTTATTCTCGATAAACCATTAAAATTCAAGATAAGTCAGGTTGAGCCGAACTAGCCCTGATTACACGCGAGAAGCCCCTGGTATCGTCTATGAGGGTTTAACCAACAAACCAATATCAGGTATATCTAGTGATGCGCAGGACTCGTCTAACCGTGTCTGTGGTCTTGATGACCTATCATTTATTCTAGTTGGTGAGGCCGTCTAGTGCTCGACTGTTAAAGCCGCCGCACGTTCTTCCGCGCGTAGAGAACGCTCAATATTTCCACTAACTATGATTGTTCCACGTGGACCAGGCATCTTAAGCTTAAGAAAAGCGTAATGTGGTACCGCATTAAAACGAGCGAAAGTTGTTCTTCCGAGCAGTGCCTGATAGCCGCTTCGGAATGGAGCGATGTCGAAGTCTAACTTCTCACTTCGGTAGTTGTCGAGTGAACCGAATACAACCTCTAGTATTAGAGAGCCCGTGGAGTGGGCCTCTGGGCCTGGTATTACTCCCTTGAAGGTAGTATTATTGTGGCTGATTTTTGTTGGGTCTATCCCCATTTTGCGGACTGTGTCCTGATATATCAGATTTAGACCACTGTCGCCGTCCATAAGGACTCGTGTGAGATGGTATCCATTTATTATTGGGTCTAACACCAAGGCGGCCAATCCTTCATGACGGATGCTTGTTGGGTGATCCCTGCGATCAAAAGTGATCGGGCAGGCCAACCAGGGGTTGAACTTGGGGGTGACGGGCTTTACGGCACGTATGTCTCGGAGTGCATGTTTGCTTCTCCCCTTCGTCACGTGGATCATGTTTACTGTTTTAACCTCTGGTGGGAATTTTTTATGTCCTCCAGTGCTTTGCTGGTGAGGTTCGTCCTCGTCTTCGCTTGGTGTCTCCATCCCCTTGTGTTCAGTGTTTAACTTACCTGCCTGCTTGAAGACCCAACAGTCTCTGTGGGTGTGATTTGCAGGTTTATCGAGGGTGCCATGAATCTGACATAGTTTGTCTAGAATCTTGTTTAGGCTGAACGGTCCATATCTGCTGCCTTTGAAAGGCTTTTTCCGCTGACCTGGTCGAGAGCCTCTGAATCCGGCGTTTACCGCTGTAGTATCTTGGCTGTCTTCTTTATTTCGACGCTTGCTTTTATTGCATCGTGTTTTCCCATTGCCATCCCTGACTTCAGATGTGCTTGGGTTGCTGGTGCTACTGCGGGCTAACCAGCTATCTTCGCCCGCGCAAAAGCGGGTCATGAGGCTTGTTAGGGCTGCCATGGTTCTCGGTTTTTCTTGGCCGAGGTGTCTGGCAAGCCATTCGTCTCGGACGCTGTGCTTGAAAGCTGCTAAGGCTTCGGCGTCCGGGCAGTCGACGATTTGGTTCTTCTTAGTGAGAAACCTGTTCCAAAGCTTTCGGGCTGACTCTCCGGGCTGTTGAATTATATGACTTAAATCGTCTGCATCCGGAGGTCGGACATAGGTCCCTTGAAAATTAGCCCGAAAAGCATCCTCGAGCTCCTCCCAACTACCAATTAAGTTTTCAGGGAGGCTTTTCAGCCAGTGGCGAGCTGGTCCTTTAAGCTTGAGGGGCAAGTACTTGATGGCGTGGAGATCGTCTTCGCGAGCCATATGGATATGGAGGATAAAGTCCTCAATACAGACCCTAGGGTCTGTGGCCCCGTCGTATGCCTCTATGTTCACTGGTTTGAATCCTTCTGGAAATTCATGGTCCAGCACCTCATCGGTGAAACATAGGGGGTGTGCGGCACCCCTGTATTTGGATGTATCATGGGGTTCGGATGGTTGTAGTATCCGGTTTTGATTTTGTGCCGGAGCACGCTTCCTAGATCCATAGATGGATCTGGTCATACTAGATTTTTGGCTCAAGTCCTCACGTAGATCGTGTGTTGACTTATGTGCGGCTTGTTAGCCGCTCTATCACGGCCACAAGGTGGTTGATCCGGCCGGTTGGCTGTTATATTTTTGGCTGTGTGGGCTCTACGGCCTCATCGTCGAATTCAGGTAAAAGCTTGCGCTTTGGATAGCTCTTTGTGTGGTAACTTCCATCATACTTTTCTTCGTTGTCGAGCACTTTGTTCCACCTGCTGTTGAGCATATTTTGTGCGGTCTTAAGCCTTTTCTTCTGCTTATTCAGACTCCTCATTGTGGCAATAAGCCTTCTATGGAGGTTCTCTTGTTCCAAGTGCCTTTCGGGGATGATGTGTGCATCTTTGTCCGGACTGTTTTCCTCCCAGAGGGAGGTTGATGAGCTTTATCCTCGGCGTCGCCGTGTTCGGACATCGGATCCGTACAATGTTCGCCGTTTGCAGTTTCATCGTGCTCTGCCGCTGGGTCAGTGTGGTCTTCGTTTCCTCTGGAGTCGACTGGGGTGTTATTTTCTCTTGCGTTGTTATCGTCGTTTTTGCCGAGGCGGGATTTGGGGCGGCGCCTACGCCGACGCTTTGTTTGCTTCTTAGGGGGGTCATCCTCCGCTGTCTTGTCGCCATTGCCTTCTTTGGGTGTATCCACCATGTATATGTCATGTGATGAAGTGGCTGTCCAACGCCCTGTGGGCACTGGTTCCTGTTCCTCTCCTGCATCGTCATCCATGCCGTCGATGTCTTCGGAGTCGAAATCGAGCATGTCGGTTAAATCATCGACAGTGGCTACTAAGTGGGTGGTGGGTGGGCAGCGAATTTCTTCATCGTCCGCATCCCATTCTAGCCGGACATAGTTCGGCCAAGGTTCCCCTGACAAGGAGAGAGACCTTAATGAATTTAGCACATCGCCAAAAAGGCGAGTGCTGAAAGATATCCGTGGAGGTAAACTCCATGATCGGTGCCCAATCGGATTCGATAGGCATGGACACAGGCGGCTCGGAGCTTGTGGCAGGGGACGAATCCAATGGTTCGGCAACACGGCTCTCGCAAGGGGTGAAGTCAGTATTCGGCTCTATCGCCACTGAGAGTGCGGCCCCATGGCGGGGTCTATCCACCCACCCTCGGATGGCGCAATTTGCTCCGGATTGAGGGCCGGAATAGTTGCAGGTTAATCTCCCGAACACTGTCCGGCGGCAGAGTTATGTCATGCTCGTCGTGATTGTGCGGTGCACCTGACATGGGCTCAAATCCGTCGAAGATCAAGTCTCTGCGGATGTCAGCAGTGTAGTTTAAGTTTCCAAACCTGACCTGATGGCCAGGGGCGTAGCTCTCGATCTGCTCCAGATGGCCAAGCGAGTTGGCCCACGGTGCGAAGCCGCCGAATACGAAGATCTGTCCGGGGAGGAAAACCTCACCCAGGACCACATCGTTACCGATGATCGAAGGAGCCATCAAGCCTCACGACGACGGCACAGTGGAACTCTTAATGAAAGCACCAATGTCGGTGTCAAAACCGTCGGATCTCTGGTAGGGGGTCCCGAACTGTGCGTCTAAGGCGGATGGTAACAGGAGGCGGCGGACATGATGTTTACCCAGGTTCGGGCCCTCTCGATGGAGGTAATACCCTACGTCCTGCTTGATTGATCTTGATGATATGAGTATTACAAGAGTTGATCTACCACGAGATCATAGAGGCTAAACCCTAGATGCTAGCCTATGGTATGATTGTTCTTGTCCTACGGACTAAACCCTCCGGTTTATATAGACACCGGAGGGGGCAAGGGTTACACAGAGTCGGTTACTAGGGAGGAGATCTACATATCCGTATTGCCAAGCTTGCCTTCCATGCCAAGGAGAGTCCCATCCAGACACGGGACGAAGTCTTCAATCTTGTATCTTCATAGTCCAACAGTCCGGCCAAAGGATATAGTCCGGCTGTCCGGAGACCCCATAATCCAAGACTCCCTCAGTCGGTTTCCTCGACTGCGGTCCCACTTGTAAGGCCAACTCCAACGCACGACCCCAAACGAACCTCCATTTTGCCTGAATTCTGTCCGTTTGGGTAGGGCAATGGGGTCATGTTCGTGCCACTTCTCGGATGCGGTGGCCATGCACCGAACACGCGGACGCATCCCGGCCGCGTACATTTTTATTTGCAAACACATATCTTCTTTTCATCATTGATTTTTTGGTACATGGAAATACATCACCAAAATTTTGACTAGAAAAACAAGAACCACAAGAATACATAGTAGAAGATATCCAACTTCCATAACTGCTCATGTAAGTTGGATTAGTGTCTTCTCGATGCATTCATTATTGATCTGTGGAGGCTCGATCCTGCATGCTTCTTTCTTCTTAGAGTGTAAAGAAGTAGACGTGTCTAGCCTCTATTCTATCAACAAGTGCACTAGTCTCATATCTAGCCTCTATGCTAGCTAAAAGTGCTATAACATCTACTAAATTGCACTCTATCAATATATCATTGTACTCTTCTTCCCAATACCAAAACTTGCATCCATTCTACACAATAAAACTTTAAGTTAGCACAACTAGTCTAATCTGAGAGAACAACCGAAGATTTGGTCGAGTTATTCCTCCTTTTGCTGACACGTGGGACATCCAGCATCCAAGTGGTAGTTGAAGCCACGTGAGGTGCATCTTGGGTTAAACTGTAAATAGAATCTTACTACTCTTGAGTAACTCCAAAAGCGGCCACCGAAGATCTTTATTGGATTTGTTTTTCATCACCAGCACATCGAGGTGAAAGATGTGCAGGTTCAATGGGTCCTCTTGCGTTTTCACTGACATGTGGGACCGCATATGAGAAAACAGATGATGGGCTTAGCGCGTCTGCTGGCTAGCTGAGAAGAGAGATAGAGGAGGGCTTAGAATGGACTCTAGGAAATTTGTTCTACGTAACCAGCACCTCGATATAGTGGGGTGGCATGGGCCATAACTAACATTCATGTATAGCAGTATGGCACACGCCGCCCACACGAGTCCCATCTGACACCAATTTTCTTGGAGTCCGTGCTACAACCATCTCTTCTCCCTCCTGTTGTCTAAGCCATCGTGCGGTGGGCGGGGTGGGGGTTTGCCGATAGTCGGTTTGCTCAACTGCGGTCCCACATGTAAGTGAAAATGCAACACAACACGCATTCCCCCTTGAGCGGCGTGCCGGACCAACCGTGTGGGGGTGCAACGCGAACACGACAGGCTTTTCCTTTTGAACTTATAACTTGTAAAATTTGGTTCTGCTCCATGGTGAGACCGATAGATAGAAATAACGATTTTCCCTAGAGTAATGAGAAGTTTGGTTCTGGCGCGGTTCATGCATGGACTAGTAGAAAAATTATGAAGTTGATGCGAAAGGTAAGATAATTACTAGTAGTACCAGATACTACTACATGGATTTGACGGAAAGATAAAGATACATACGGATCCATCAACGACATCCTCATGCCCTAGTGCACCGAGTCACCAATCGACGTGTGAGGAGCAGCGGCGTTGGCGGCAAGCTCAACGTGCTTCTGAACAATGCCGTCCATGGTTTCCCTGCGGTCCAAGAAGGCCAGCGTCCTATCGTCCTCCTCCTGCATGTAGTAATCCTTGTGGACGATTTGCGTGTAGACGTGGGTGATTATGTTGATGGTGTCTTGTTGCGCCAGGCGCTGCGCGGTGAGCGCGACCTCGAGGTAGACATTCTCCGGCGCGACAGCGGGCAGTCGCAGGGCCACCAGTGCGTCGAAGAGGTTGTCACCATAGAGGCCGTTGAGGGTGGCAGGCATCACAGAGCCTGGGCGCGTGGGCTAGAGGCATACGTCAAGGTCGTCCGCGAGCTTCTTGACGATGGTGAACTTGTCGAGGAAGCCGACGAGGACCTCGTCGAACAAGGAGACGAAGCTGTCGTCCAAGCGGCCCCTCGCCCTAGCAGCCTCAAGCACTACCTAGAGATGTTCCTCGGTGCCGGGCCGCAGGCCGGCGTCGTGGACCATCTGGCATAGCCGGCTGATGCTCGCGCTCATTGCCTCCATGGGTCTAGCTTCTAGTCAACTGATCTTGCGATTGGAGTGATCACTCTTGCCCTTGGGTGCGTAGGTGCGTAGGATTTCGTAGATTGGACTGGCGGGAGCCTTTATATGAGAAGTGCAGACTACGTTGAATTCACGTGCATGTTGGCCATCTACTCCTCGCCCCTCTACTGCACATGCCTTTGGCTGTATGACAGGTTGGCCAGCCACCCGTTAGGCCCACGTGTCATACACCCAAAGGCAGGTGCAGTAAGTCAATGAAGCCGCGTCCCCCTCCGTGCCCGTGCATGCTTTCAATGACTTGAGACTACCAAACATCACATGCAGTGGTTAGTTCATTGCATGCAATCCTATTAAGTAGCAAAAAGACATTAAGTTATCTCGCCGATAGGAATAAAACAATACACCATCTATTTATTTACAGAGGGAGTAGTACATTTTTTGTGACATGCATTACTAGATATTGCTAGTCAAATACTAAATCCAGATGGACGTGGTAGTACTTCTAAATCCAGATGGTGGTGCTAGTACTACTACTAGTAGTACTACCAATGTAGTAGTACTGTACTACCCGTTGGTCAAATTATTGCGTGCTGCTCCTCAGAGTGAAGTGACAAGACCCTACGCCAGAGATGACACCTAAGTATAGGCGCCGTGTTCGGCATACCATAGTCAGCCTCACTGTCTCCAGTCACTATCATCATGGTTGTAGAACTAGCTTGCTTACAACTAGCCGTGTTCGAAATAATTTCTCGTGTGTAGATGCCTGTGCATTGCACGGAACACCAAGATTGGGGGGTGGACGGCGCCGGCAGCGGCCATCGCGCCAGATTTTTCCATGGCCTTCTAGATGTGGTGGGGAGGAGATAAGGCTGATTGTGAGAGACAAGGAGTTGTTTGTAAATAGGGAACAAGTGTGGGCATCTTTTTGCAAAACTAGAGAAGTTTGGTTTGTATGTGTTAGATCTAGATCCGACGGCTATTGGTGAAAGATGGCAGGCACAACATCATCACCAACTCAGGACCTGTTTGATTCGAAGGATTTTGAAAACGCAGGGATAGGACACGGCAATATTACAAGTTTCAAATTGATATTACAAATTTTAGAAGTAATGCTGCACCTACGAAGAGGGAATTACTAGGAAGTTTACGTAAGAACTTTCGTTACTTTAGGTGGATGCAGCATTATCGTACAAACTAAAATCCACCGCCATGACAAGTCACTAATGGGCAAATAAGTTTTCGAGTCTCTGGCCACTTGATGTTTCAAAAACAAATTCATCTTCTGCGGAGACTTTGTCATTTAGGCTTAGACGCTTGCGGTGATCAGCACGCCATTCATTGTTGCGCCAGAGAATGCCAAACCTCATTACCTTGAGCACACTTGCCTCCAGAACAAAGAACCTGGCCAATTTAATCTCAGATGTGCTGCCTCGGTAGTCGATCAAATCAATTTCTGTAAGATGGAGATCAAGGCATTCGATGAGATTGTTATAGTGCAACACATTTTTCACTTTTGGGTCTTTTTTTATCTGCAAAAGAAGAGAACATATTAGAGTAGCTGTCTATATAAGATTGTCGTGTCATCCAGAGGTACCAATATCATTCGCTCATACGATAGGGTTGGCTGGCTAGTGATATTTTTTCACTCTCTCTCTCTCTCTCTCTCTCTTTCCTCTCATTTACCTAGGAGTACGTGAAGAGCTTGGGCATTTGTTTCCTTCCACTATGTGGCCGATGCCATATTTCGCAAAAGTATGACACATAATACGCATCGGTGTCAAATCAAAAGATTTTGACACTACTCTCGCGATGTGAGAGAGTTAGCACCGCTGTGCACACAGACCCACATGTATACACAAATCAATCAAACCAACTACACCAGCCTCTCACTCTCCCAAACAAGTGTTTTTATTGCCTCAGTCCTCTCTCTCCCACGCAAGTGTTTTTTCATTGCGTTAGTTATTAATTTGGCACCGGAGCAAAGTAGGTGATCCAGATTGAGGCACCAGGTGAGAAATGGAGGGGCGTCGATGCCAAATGCATCACAAGTGAATTTGGCACATCTTTTGGCCTACATAGTGGAGGGCAGTTATAGCCCACTTTTGTACTACCTCTTATTTAGTATAAAATTTAGACCATAGATTTACGTAAGAAAATGCCAATGCATGTCACTAAAAATTACACCATTTGAAATTATGTTCAAATACCAATCCAACGATATAGTTCTTAGTGACATGCATTAACATTTTTTCAGTTAAATCTATGGTCAAATTTTGATAATACAAAATAGGAAGAGTAAACCAGGACGGAGGTAGTACTTGCTCTTAGGGTAACCATAGAGTTACTAGAGTAGTCTAAGTTACTTTCCACTATGACTAGCCTAGGCTACTATAGTAGTACAACAAAAAAACGATGCAGGTGATCAAGTGAGAAAAAAATACTAAAAACATTTCTTTCGATGCAGTGTGTAGATGCAGTTTTGAACACTACACTTGTCATCGTAATTTGGGAAAATTACGAAAAATTTGAGCTACGTTGTGATTACCGTTTACTAATAGGAAAGAAGTTTCACCTCGATGAGTAGCTTCTCCGTGCAGGAAACGCGTGGAAGGAATCCAACAACTTGATCCAGATTGGGGCCGATAGATTTTATTGCCAAGATCTTCACTGTGCGCATAGACTAGGTCAAGCTTGTGGGAATCATTTTCTGGAAGACGATCATAAATACATCAAGAAGAAATTTAAAAATGTGAATTTCAAGAAGACGGAGAAGAAGATGAGTGATGTACGTGAACGATTACGGATCGAATAAAGAGTACGGAGAATTTGGCAGACGAGTGCACCACCGCTGTCAATTTTGGCGCGTCAATGACCCTGATTTTTGTTGGACCTTCTAGATCCGATACGAGCAATCTCTCAAGGGAAGACGCATTCTCAATGACCATAACGTGGAACAGCTGGAGTGATCTCTTCCCAATTGATGTCTTGCTGCAGGGCCAGCAAGACACATAAATCCATCGGAGATTCGTCAAGGCGACATGGAGGCTAATGAACCCGTGGATCTGCTCATGATGAAGGTACTCGGGCGCAGTATAGCTGCGGAGCAAGTGCTCCATAGCCTTCTTCGAGATGACAACGTCGAAGAGGTCGAGCTTCTTGAGTTGAGGGAGAAGAAGGGCAGGCGCGACATTAATCAGGGGAAGATAGCAGGAGCTGAAGCTGGTGCGGCACAGCGTTGGCGCGAGGCAGAGCGCGGATGGCGGTAGAGAGCGACATCGTCCAGCTTCAAAGCTGAGCTCCTCGAGATGATCTAGGGCGGGGGATAAGAACCACTCGTCGAACTTGGGTTGGGCCTTGCAGCTGGTACTGAGCACGCGGATGTCAAGGCATCTGGCTGGCCTAGGGTGTGATGAAAGGATCTTGGAGACTGCGGCCATGCTTTTGCAATCCTCGTCGCAGAGGCAGTTGTCGACGGTGAGGTTGAGGGGGACGCGGCGCCAGAGGGGGCGCCACCGCCGGGAGAGCAGGGCGGTCCGCACGGCAGATTTGGTGGGGAGGAGGCCGATGATGACGAGCATCATCTCATCGGGGAGGCTGCTGATGAAGTCCAGGCTCGCCGGATGCAGTTTTGGCTCGAGCCACCTCCGCTTGTAGGCTGCCTCACCGTCCATCTCAACCGGCGGCGACGCCGGTGTACACGTGTGTTGGTGTGTTGTAACACCCCGGGTGTAACTTACCATATTTGTACTCCGACTCTTGCCATTTTTGGCGTTAAGTTATGAGATTCATGGTTGCGTTCTTGTCTTTGTTTTGCATTTTGTCCATGTCATGCATTTCATATCATGTCATCATGTGCATCGCATTTGCATACGTGTTCGTCTCATGCATCCGAGCATTTTCCCCGTTGTCCGTTTTGCAATCCGGCACTCCTACATCCTCCGGCGCCCCCTTTTGTCTCTTTTCGTGAGCGGGTGTTAAACATTCTCGGAATGGACCGAGATTTGCCAAGCATCCTTGGTACACCACCGTAGACCGCCTGTCAAGTTTCGTGCCATTTGGAGCCCGTTTGATACTCCAACGGTTAACCGGGGAACCGTAAAGGCCTTGTGTGTGTTGCAGCCCAATACCCCTCCAAAATGGCCCAATAACCCTTCCAAACCTATCCCATGTCCTCCGCCGTCGGATCACGATTGCGTGATCGAAAACTACACCTCATTTGGACAGTCCCACCTCCTTCTATGTATAAATATGTGCCCCTCCCGAAATTTTCGCGCAGTCCAACCCTAACCTAGTCCCTCTCCGCCACCGGACGTGTCCGCCGGCACCGGACACGTCCACCGCCACCGCGCCAGCTAATCGTGTGCCGCCACGTGGCAGCGCCACCGCCCGTCGCCGCCGGCCCGCCGAGGCCCGCAACTGGCCCCCGCGGGCCCGCTCCTCCGCCGCCCGAGCGCGCCCGGCTCCGCCCGTCGCCGCCGCGCCTTCCCCCGCAAGCGCCGCCGCCTGCAGCTCAGCCCGTCGCCAGCCGCCGCCCGCAGCTCCGCCCGTCGCCGGCCGCCGCCCGCAGCTCCGCCCGTCCCCGGCAAGCCGCCCATGCCGCCCGCGACAAGATCCGGCCGGATCCGGCGAGATCCGGCCCGGACCCGCCTTCTCTGGCGAACTCTACAGCTCCGGCCGCCGTCCCTGCCTACTCCGGCGATCTCCGACACTATTCCGGCGAGCTTCCTCGACGATCCTCGCGATCCGCGCCCGAAACCCTAGATCTGTCCATGGTTGACCTCGTTTTTCTCCTCTAAGTCATTTTATTTTGCATTCTGAAGCCCTGTTCATCATACCATAACTTGTTGTATACTGCTCCGTTTTGTGCGTTCTATATATAAAATTGTTCATCAGGATGTGTTCTTCATTTTGTTCCATTGTGCCATGCTTGTTTGAGTCCATCTTGATGCTCAAATGTCTGATGCAAGAGTTCTATAACATGTTAGGTGCTGATTCTTAGCAAAGTATGAGCATTTGTCATTTTTGCTACATTTGTTGTGTGCTGCATATGGACATGAGCTCTACATGTGTTTTTATCTATGCCATGTCATCTTTACAGGTGTGTATGACATGTATTTATTTGATCTTTGTGGTGACTAGCACAAGCATGCAAAGTAGCTCTCGTGATATTGCTGTTTTCAGGATCTCAGGATTTTACTAAGTCTTCGCTCTGCTGTTATTTTTATGCCATGTATTCATGTTGCTACAGTGAGATCCATGCTTCTTTTGAGTATGTTCAGTAAGGATGATTTGGACATATGGTCATGTTCTATCCATCCATGCCCCTGTTTGCATTTATGGAGTGCCCTAGCATGACTTAATCTTGCCCTACTTTTGCTATAAAATATTCCTGGCAGATTGTTTACGTGTTAATAAATTTTGCCAAGGTTGTTGTAGTTGATCCGTGCATGCTATGAACTTGTTATTGCTTTGGTTAGCTTCATGATCATGTATTCTTGCTGGTAGTATGCTTAGTTTGTCGTGTAAGGCTTTGTGATGAGTGAATCGAGCTTGCAAAGAGGCCTTCATAACTCTGTTTATGCCATGCTCTGTTTTTCTGCTAAGTCGTGCTCTGTTTTTCTGCTAAGTCATGCTCTGTTAACCAAACTTGCTATGTTTACATGGGTGCCATCATATCTTCTGATCCTTTTTAGCTTATGGTCAGTAAGGGACTTTTGTTCTATGCTTTGAGTAGATTCATTCCATGCATTGTGTTGTTATGTTCTGTTCTTTTAGCTTGTTGTTTTCTTGCTCTAAACATTGCTTCCTGATGTTAATTCCTGACATGTTAGTATTTTCACTAAGTTTGTGAAGCTGATATCTTTTGCACGTTTGCCATGCTTGTTTGAACCTGCTCTTGTGTGATTTAGCCATAGCTCAGTTTTCATCTTTTGTCAAGCATTTTGAGTAGATCACTTCCATGTGCTTTGTTGCTATGTTGGAGTGCAGTAGCTTAGCTTCTTGTTGCATTTTAGATGGCATCATGTTGTTAACCGCAGAATTGTGCCATTCTTGTTTTGCTTGCCATTCGCAAACCGTGCATCCGATTCCGGTGATCTTTATATCGATTTCGGCCGAAATCAACTCATCTTTCCAGCGGCGCACTTGGGTTGCCAAGTTGATGCCTTGATCAATCTTTTCCTTCCGGAGCATGCATATGCATTGCATATCACATCCCGCATGTCATGCCATGTTTTGCATCATGTTGCTTGCGCATTGCACAGTGGTTGATTGTTGTTTTCCTTTGCTTGTGTTCTTGCTTTGGGTAGATCTGGAAGATGATTACGTGATCGAGGAACCCGTTGAGTACACTTACGAGGATCAAGCTTTCGTCAACTCGGAGAACTTTGCAGGCAAGATGACCATACCCTCGAAATCACTTCTATCTTTGCTTGCTTAGTTGTTCGCTCTATTACTATGCCACGATATCTACCACTTACTATATCATGCCCCCCTTATTGCCATGTCAAGCCTCTAACTCACCTTTCCTAGCAAACCATTGTTTGGCTATGTTACCGCTTTGCTCAGCCCCTCTTATAGCGTTGCTAGTTGCAGGTGAAGATGGAGTTTGTTCCTTGTTGGAACATGGATATTTGTTGGGATATCATTATTATATCTTGTTTACTTTAATGCACCTATATACTTGGTAAAGGGTGGAAGGCTCTTCCTTACGCCTGGTGTTTTGTTCCACTCTTGCCACCCTAGTTTTCGTCATACCGGTGTTACGTTCCTTGATTTTGCGTTCCTTACGCGGTTTGGTGTTATGGGAACCCCTTGACAGTTCGCTTTGAATAAAACTCCTCCAGCAAGGCCCAACCTTGGTTTTACCATTTGTCTACCTACCACCATATACCTTTCGTTGGGTTCTGCAGACTCAAGGGTCATCTTTATTTTAAACCCCCCCCGGGCCAGTGCTCCTCTGAGTGTTGGTCCGAAATGGGCAGCCTACGGGACCACCACGGGGCAACTCGAGGGTTGGTTTTACTTGTAGCTTGACCTATCCGGTGTGCCCTGAGAATGAGATACGTGCGACTCACATCGGGATTTGTCGGCACATCGGGCGGCTTTGCTGGTCTTGTTTTACCATTGCCGAAACGTCTTGTAACCGGGATTCCGAGACTGATCGGGTCTTCCCGCTAGAAGAAATATCCTTCGTTGATCGTGAGAGCTTGTGATGTGCTAAGTTGGGACACCCCTGCAGGGTTTTGAACTTTTGAAAGCCGTGCCCGCGGTTATGGGCAGATGGGAATTTATTAATGTTCGGCTGTAGAGAACTTGAAACTAAACTTAATTAAAATGAATCAACCGCGTGTGTAGCCGTGATGGTCTCTTTTCGGCGGAGACCGGAAGAGAACATAGTCTCGTGTAATGCTTGAACATAAGTACTTTCAGGATCACTTCTTGATCTTTGTAGCTTCTCGATCATGCTTTGCTTCTCTTCTCGCTCTCATTTGCGTATGTTAGCCACCATATATGCTAGTGCTTGCTGCCGCTCCACCTCACTACCTTTTCCTACCCATAAGCTTAAATTGCCTTGATCGGGAGGGTGTGAGATTGCTGAGTCCCCGTGACTCACAGATTACTTCCAAAACCAGATGCACGTGTCAATGATGCCAGTGCAGGGGACGCGACCGAACTCAAGTGGGAGTTCGACGAGGAATCGGGACGTTACTATGTGTATTTTCCGGACGATCAGTAGAGGAGCCCAGTTGGGGCGATCGAGGATCTAGCATTTGGGGTTGTCTTTCTTTATTTGGTTCCGTAGTTGGACCTTGATTGTATTTTGGATGATGTAATGCTATATTTATGTATTGTGTGAAGTGGCGATTGTAAGCCAACTCTTTATCCCTTTCATATTCAGTACATGGGATGTGTAAAGATTACCCCTCTTGCGACATGCCTACTATGCGGTTATGCCTCTAAGTCGTGCTCCGACACGTGGGAGATATAGCCGCATCGTGGGTGTTACAAGTTGGTAATCAGAGCCTTCCCCGACTTAGGAGCCCCCCTGCTTGATCGAATCGCTGACGTTGTTGAGTCTAGAAAAATGTTTTGAGTCTTATAGAATTATATATATCGGAGAGTAGGATTCTTTTTACTCCTCAGTCCCTTCGTCGCTCTGGTGAGGCCTCCTAACGTAGAGTTTTGACTCTTCTCTTCTCAAATTTCACGAATTTTTTTAGGATCACACGAGTATCTTGGAATCATTCCGATGGTTTTGTGACGAGAACATTGTTCTTGGTGCCTCCTGGCATTTAGGGGTTGTGGCAGTGTCCCGGGGAGTTGAGCTCCGAGGTGTTGTCGTCACAATTTTATCGTTGCAATTCTGGAATACCTGAGTTTGCCGACATCGAAAATCTCCTTTATGCAGTTGTTGGTGAGATAACCTCGACGCCACCCAGTACTGGGGCAGGAGTTCGGGAGTATTGCCATAACTCGTATAACGGATGCTTTTTTGAAAGTTGAGGTAAATGATTTCCGAAGGTTTCTTGGTTATGTGTTGAAGGATGGATACAGCTGGATGTAGGATTTGCTAGTTTTTGGGTGAGATATTATGCTTCCCCTGTATCCCCAACACCTGATTGCATAACCAGAAAGTTTCGGGAGTTTCATAGGTAGGAATTCATGTAGCTCTAGTATTTCTTCCCGCGGATATTTGGTTCGTGATTGGGTAATCCTTACCAATTATTTGTTCATATCCGTACCTTGTTGTTTTATTCATCTACCTTTATCTAAGTGGCTTCTCAACTTATGGAAATGTGACCATTTACTTCGGAATTCATTCGTTCATTCTTGTTCGAATGTTAAGGCTATATGTTGCAATTTCGATCCATTGATTCAGCTTGAATATATGTCTTTCAAGATGCTAACGGATGTCAACCTCTTCAGGATGGCTCCTCAAACGCGTCAGAATCCGGAACCTCCGCCACCACCTCCACCTCCTGAGGCATGGCAAGCTGTCATGGCCGCCACCAACACCAACACACAGATGCTTTTGCAACTCTTGCAAGAGCGCAACCAAGGAAATCAAGGCAAAGGAAACAATCAAGCTCAGTTTGGTACCCTCAATCAGTTCCTCGCAAACCAGCCGAAGTCCTTCAGTAACTGTGTCGAGGCCACAAACGCTGACAATTGGCTCGTGGATATCCACAAACATTTTGAGTGTAGTCATGTCAGGCCTGAGGACTTTATCAAGTTTGCTTCGTTCCAACTCAAAGACCAACCTGCTGAGAGGTATCAACAATACAAAGATTCCAGAGGAGGTCGTGTGATTACCTGGGATGATTTCCGCCGAGACTTCAAAGCTCACCACATTCCACAAAGTGTTGCTGAGAGTAAGCGTGAGGAGTTCCACAATCTGAAGCAAGGCAGCATGTATGTTTACCAATACAACATCCTGTTTCAGAGGCTCGCTCGCTTTGCCAAACAAGACGTCCCTGACGAGAAGAGCATGATTTATCAATTTAGAGGTGGCCTCGGAGAAGATCTGCAACTAGCTCTTGTGCTTTTTGAGCTGACCAAGTATGATGATTTCTACAACATGGCACTAAAGCAAGAAGCTGCTCAGATCAAGTGCGATGCTTCTAAGAAGAGAGTCAGGGATGCAACTCCATCTTCTTCTTCAACTCAAGTGGCAGCTAAGCAACAGAATTTCTGGTTGCCTCCTCCTCCTTCGTTCCGTCAGCCTTATCAGCAAAAGAGTAAAGGTGGCAATGGATCTTCCCACCCACCCAACCCAAGCTATCAGTACAAAGCTCCGTCTCATGCTCCATGATCAAGTGCTCCTTATCACCGTCCGCTCTCAGAGGTTACTTGCAACAAGTGTCAGCAGAAAGGGCAGTATTCGAACAAATGCTTCAACCAAAGGCGCCTTCCGCCTCCTCCTCCTCTGAGATCTGCCAGCAACGCAGTGGTCAAGCATAATCCCAAGCATGCCAAGATCAACATGATGAACGCAACTCAGGTAGAGGACTCTTCAGAAGTGATAACCTTCTAGTTAACTCCATTCCTGCTAAAGTTCTTCTTGATACTGGGGCATCGCATTGTTTCATGTCAAGACCGTTTTTTGCCAAGAATGAATTCACTTTGTCTTATTTGGGTAAATACATGGATATCTTTTCTCTGGGTAAACAGTTGAGTGCCAGTTTGGTGGTTCCGGATGTTTCTATCAAGATGGGAGACTATAGATTTCTGTCTTCTCCAATGGTCCTTGGTGACTCGGATATTGATCTAATTCTCGGCATGGACTGGCTTTCTAAACACAAGGCTCAGCTTGATTGTGCTACCAGGCAGATTCAATTGACACACTTGTCTGAGGATGTGATCATCTATGCCACTCATGATGATACCATTCGATTGTTTTCTCTCAATGAGAAGGGCGAGTTGAATGCCATCTCTCAGATTCCAGTCATTTGTGAATATCAAGACGTCTTTCCAGAAGAGCTTCCAGGAATGCCTCCTCACCGGCCAGTTGAATTCGTCATCGATGTTGAGCCTGGCACGGAACCTGTTTGCAAACGTCCTTACAAGCTTGGACCAGAAGAGTTGAAGGAGCTAAAGAAACAACTCGATGTACAAGAGCGTATGGGTCTGATCCGACCGAGTTCTTCTCCATGGGGTTGTGGTGTTCTTTTTGTCAAGAAGAAGGATGGCACGGACCGACTTTGTGTCGACTACCGCCCACTGAACAAGAAGACAATAAAGAACAAGTACCCACTTCCCAATATCAATGAGCTTTTCGAGCAACTCGAAGGTGCCCAAGTATTCTCCGAGCTTGACCTCCATATGGGTTATCATCAGATTCGCATTCGTGAACAAGATATCCCCAAGACAACATTCAGAACAAGCTATGGTTCTTATGAATACATTGTCATGTCTTTCAGCCTTGTCAATGCTCCTCCGACATTCTCTCGCATGATGAACTTCATCTTCAACCCTTACACAAATGATTTCGTCTTGTTGTATCTCGACGATATTTTGGTCTTTTCCAAGAACAAGGAGGATCATGCCAAGCATTTGAGATTAGTACTGGACAAACTCAGAGAGCATCAGTTCTATGTGAAGTTCTCAAAGTGTGAGTTTTGGCTCGATGAGGTTCTCTACCTTGGGCATATCATCTCCGCCAAGGGCATAGCTGTTAATCTGAGAAGGTGTCTGCAATTGTGAATTGGGAACCGCCTCAAGCTATTGTCGATGCAGTTTCCTTGGGCTTGCAAGCTATTGTCGAAGATTCGTTGAGAATTTCTCTAAGATTTCAAAGCCTCTTTCCAACCTCCTCCAGAAGCATGTGAAGTCTGTCTGGACGCCTGAGTGTGACATCGCTTTCAACACCCTGAAAGAGAAGCTAGTCACAACTCCTGTTTTGACTCCTCTTGATGAATCCAAACCATTCGAAGTTTTCTGTAATGCCTCCCTGCAAGGTCTCGGTGTTGTGTTAATGCAAGAGAAGAAAGTTGTGGCCTATACCTCTCGCCAGTTGAAGCCCAATGAAAAGAAATACCCCACTCACGACCTCGAGTTGGCGGCAGTTGTCCATGCTCTGTTAACATGGAGACATCTCTTGTTGGGAAGGAAAGTGGACATCTTCACTGATCATAAGAGCCTCAAGTACATCTTCACTCAGCCCAACCTCAACCTTAGGCAGACTCGTTGGGTCGAAATGATTCAAGAGTATAATCTGAGTATTGAATATACTCCAGGCAAGGCCAATGTCATTGCATACGCTTTGAGCAGAAAGGCTTACTGCAACAGCTTAATTCTCAAGCCCTTCCAACCGGATCTTTGTGAAGCTTTCTGCAAACTTAATCTCCAAGTTGTTCCTCAAGGATTTCTTGCCAACCTCCAAGTCTCTCCTACTTTGGAAGATCAAATTCGTGAGGCACAACTTCTTGATGCAATGGTGAAGAAGGTGAAGATTGGGATTGCCATGAGCCAACCCAAGTACAAGTGCTATCGCCTTGATGACAAAGATACTCTATTCTTCGAGGATCGAATTGTTGTTCCTAAAGGTGACCTTCGTAAAGTCATTATGAACGAGGCTCACAATTCACTCCTATCTATTCATCCTGGAAGTACAAAGATGTACCATGACCTCAAGCAGTCGTATTGGTGGAGTCGAATGAAGCGAGAAATTGCTTAGTTCATGAATGAATGTGATGTCTGCAGAAGAGTGAAAGCAGAACACCAACGGCCAGCTCGTCTCCTCCAACCTCTTGCCATTCCAGAATGGAAGTTTGACCGTATTGAGATGGACTTCGTGACTGGATTTCCCAAGTCCAAGAGCAGAAATGATGCTATCTTTGTTGTCATCGACAAGCTTACTAAAGTGGCTCATTTTCCTCCTATCAAAGAATCTATCACAACAGCTCAGTTGGCAGAGCTATATACCTCCAGGGTTGTCTCCTTGCACGGCGTCCCACAGTTGATATCTTCTGATCGTGGAAGCATCTTTACTTCTAAGTTCTGGGACTCCTTCCAGAAGGCCATGGGCACCAACATTCGCTTCAGCACAGCCTTCCATCCTCAAACCAGTGGACAAGTCGAGCGAGTTAATCAAATTCTTGAAGATATGCTCAGGGCTTGTGTCTTCTTCTTCGGTATGAAGTGGGAAGATTGTCTTCCATATGCCGAGTTCTCCTACAACAACAACTTCCAAGCGAGTTCGGGCAATGCCCCATTTGAGATTCTCTATGGCAGAAAGTGTTGTACTCCTCTTAATTGGTCAGAGACTGGTGAACGCCAACTTCTTGGCAATGACTTAATCACAGAGGCTGAAGAAATGTGTAAAGTCATCCGTGAAAATCTCAAAGCCGTGCAATCGCGCCAGAATAGTTACTATGATAGCAAGCATTGTGACTTGGCTTTCAAGATCGGAGACCAGGTCTACCTCCGCGTCTCTCCAATGAAAGGTACTCGTCGCTTTGGTATCAAAGGGAAGCTTCCCCCAGATACGTGGGTCCTTTCAAGATCATTGGCAAAAGAGGTGATCTCGCCTATCAACTTGAGCTTTCATCCAACTTTGCAAATGTGCACGACGTGTTTCACGTGTCTCAACTTCGCAAGTGCTTCTAGACTCCTGACCGCACCATCAACTTCGAAGAGATTGATCTCCAAGAAGACATGTCTTATCATGAGCATCCCGTTGCTATTATTGAAGAAACTGAGCGCAAGACTTGCAACAAGTCTATCAAATTCCTGAAAGCGAAGTGGTCACACCATTTAGACCGAGAAGCCGCCTGGGAGCGCGAGGACCACCTCCGTTTCGAATATCCAGAGTTCTTTCAGTCCTAGATCTCGGGGCGAGATCCTTTCTTAGTGGTGGAGTGTTGTAACACCCCGGATGTAACTTACCATATTTGTACTCCGACACTTGCCATTTTCGGCGTTAAGTTATGAGATTCGTGGTTGGGTTCTTGTCGTTGTTCTTCATTTTGTCCATGTCATGCATTTCATATCATGTCATCATGTGCATCGCATTTGCATACGTGTTCGTCTCATGCATCTGAGCATTTTCCCCGTTGTCCATTTTGCAATCCGGCACTCCTACGTCCTCCGGCGCCCCCTTTTGTCTCTTTTCGTGAGCGGGTGTTAAACATTCTCGGAATGGACCGAGATTTGCCAAGCGGCCTTGGTACACCACTGGTAGACCGCCTGTCAAGTTTCGTGCCATTTGGAGTCCGTTTGATACTCCAACGGTTAACTAGGGAACCGTAAAGGCCTCGTGTGTGTTGCAGCCCAACACCCCTCCAAAATGGCCCAATAACCCTTCCAAACCTATCCCATGTCCTCCGCCGTTGGATCACGATCGCGAGGTCGAAAACTAAACCTCATTTGGACACTCCCACCTCCTTCTATGTATAAATATGTGCCCCTCCCGAAATTTTCACGCAGTCCAACCCTAACCTAGTCCCTCTCCGCCACCGGACGTGTCCGCCGGCACCGGACACGTCCACCGCCACCGCGCCAGCCAATCGCGTGCCACCATGTGGCAGCGCCACCTCCCGCCGCTGCTGTCCCGCCGAGGCCCGCAACCGGCCCCCGCGGGCCCATTCCTCCGTCGCCCGAGCGCGCCCGGCTCCGCCCGTCGCCGCCGCGCCTTCCCCCACACAACGCCGCCGCCCGCAGCTCCACCCATCATTGGCAAGCCGCCCGCACCGCCCGCGACAAGATCCGACCGGATCCGGCGAGATCCGGTCCGGACCCGCCTTCTCCGGCGAACTCTACAGCTCCGGCCGTCGTCCCTGCCTACTCCGGCGATCTCCGATACTATTCCGGCGAGCTTCCCCAACGATCCTCGCGATCCGCACCTGAAACCCTAGATCTGTCCACGGTTGACCTCGTTTTTCTCCTCTAAGTCATTTTATTTTGCATTCTGAAGCCATGTTCATCATTCCATAACTTGTTGCATACTGCTCCGTTTTGTGCGTTCTACATATCAAAATGTTCATCAAGATGTCCTCTTCATTTTGTTCCATTGTGCCATTCTTGTTTGACTCCATCTTTATGCACAAATTACTGATGCAAGAGTGCTATAAAATGTTAGGTGCTGATTCTTAGCAGAGTATGAGCATTTGTCATTATTGCTACATTTGTTGTGTGCTGCATATGGGCATGAGCTCTACATGTGTTTTTATCTATGCCATGTCATCATTACAGGGGTGTATGCCATGTATTTTTGTGATCTTTGTGGTGACTAGCACAAGCATGCAAAGTAGCTCTCGTGATATTGCTGTTTTTTGGATCTCAGGATTTTACTAAGTCTTTGATCTGCTGTTATTTTTATGCCATGTATTCATGTTGCTACAGTGAGATCCATGCTTCTTTTGAGTATGTTCAGTAAGGATGATTTCGACATATGGTCATGCTCTATCCATCCATGCCCCTGTTTGCATTTATGGAGTGCCCTAGCATGACTTTATCTTGCTCTACTTTTGCTATAAAATGTTCTTGGCAGATTGTTTACGTGTTAATCAATTTTGCCAAGGTTGTTGTAGTTGATCCATACATGATATGAAGTTGTTATTACTTTGGTTAGCTTCATGATTATGTCTTCTTGCTGGTAGTATGCTTAGTTTGTAGTGAAAGGCTTTGTGATGAGTGAATCGAGCTCGCAAAGAGGCCTTCATAACTCTGTTTATGCCATGCTCTTTTAACGAAACTTGCTATGTTTACATGGGTGCCATCATATCTTCTGATCCTTTTTGGCTTATGGTCAGTAAGGGACTTTTGTTCTATGCTTTCAGTAGATTCTTGACATGCATTGTTTTGCTATGTTATGTTCTTATAGCTTGTTGTTTTCTTGCTCTAAACATTGCTTCCTGATGTTAATTCCTAACATGTTAGTATTTTCACCAAGTCGGTGAAGCTGATATCTTTTGCACTTTTGCCATGCTTGTTTGAACCTGCTCTTGTGTGATTTAGCCATATCTCAGTGTTCATCTTTTGTCAAGCATTTTGAGTAGATCACTGCCATGTGCTTTGTTGCTATGTTAGAGTGCAGTAGCTTTGCTTCTTGATGCATTTTAGATGGCGTCGTGCTGTTAATCGCAGAATTGTGCCATTCTTATTTTGCTTGCCATTTGCAAACCGTGCATCCGATTCCGGTGACCTTTATATCGATTTCGACCGAAATCAACTCATCTTTCCAGCAACGCACTTGGTTTGCCAAGTTGGTGCCTTGATCAATCTTTTCCTTCCAGAGCATGCATATGCATTGCATATCACATCCCGCATGTCATGCCATGTTTTGCATCATGTTGCTTGCGCATTGCACCGTGGTTGATTGTTGTTTTCCTTTGCTTGTGTTCTTGATTTGGGTAGAGCCGGGAGACGATTACGTGATCGGGGAACCCGTTGACTACGCTTACGAGGATCAAGCTTTCGTCAACTTGGAGAACTTTGCAGGCAAGATGACCATACCCTCGAAATCACTTCTATCTTTGTTTGCTTAGTTGTTCACTCTATTGCTATGCCACGATACCTACCACTTGCTATATCATGCCCCCCTTATTGCCATGTCAATACTCTAACCCACCTTTCCTAGCAAACCGTTGTTTGGCTATGTTACCGCTTTGCTCAGCCCCTCTTATAGCGTTGCTAGTTGCAGGTGAAGATGGACTTTGTTCCTTGTTGGAACATGGATATTTGTTGGGATATCATTATTATATCTTGTTTACTTTAATGCACCTATATAGTTGGTAAAGGGTGGAAGGCTCAGCCTTACGCCTGGTGTTTTGTTCCACTCTTGCCGCCCTAGTTTTCGTCATACCGGTGTTATGTTCCTTGATTTTGTGTTCCTTACGTGGTTGGGTGTTATGGGAACCGCTTGACAGTTCACTTTGAATAAAACTCCTCCAGCAAGGCCCAACCTTGGTTTTACCATTTGTCTAAGTTGGGACACCCCTGCAGGGTTTTGAACTTTTGAAAGTCGTGCTCGCCGTTATGGGCAGATGGGAATTTGTTAATGTCCGGTTGTAGAGAACTTGAAACTAAACTTAATTAAAATGAATCAACCGCGTGTGTAGCCGTGATGGTCTCTTTTCGGCGGAGTCCGGGAAGAGAACACGGTCTCGTGTAATGCTTGAACGTAAGTAGTTTCAGGATCACTTATCGATCTTTATAGCTTCTCGATCGTGCTTTGCCTCTCTTCTCGCTCTCATTTGCGTATGTTAGCCACCATATATGCTAGTGCTTGCTGCCGCTCCGTCTCACTACCTTTTCCTACCCATAAGCTTAAATAGTCTTGATCGCGAGGGTGTGAGATTGCTGAGTCCTCGTGATTCACAGATTACTTCCAAAACAAGATGCAGGTGCCGATGATGCCAGTGCAGGGGACGCGACCGAACTCAAGTGGGAGTTCGACGAGGATTCGGGATGTTACTATGTGTCTTTTCCGGACGATTAGTAGAGGAGCCCAGTTGGGGCGATCAAGGATCTAGCATTTGTGGTTGTCTTTCTTTATTTGGGGTTGTCTTTCTTTATTTGGTTCCGTAGTCGGACCTTGATTGTATTCTGGATGATGTAATGCTATATTTATGTATTGTGTGAAGTGGCGATTCTAAGCCAACTCTTTATCCCTTTCATATTCAGTACATGGGATGTGTAAATATTACCCCTCTTGCGACATGCCTACTATGCGGTTATGCCTCTAAGTCGTGCTCCGACATGTGGGAGATATAGCCGCATCGTGGGTGTTACATGTGTGTTGTGTGCTGGGTGTGCGCGAGTGCGTCCTTCTGTGCATGTCTCCGCACAGTGGTGAATTGTGCGCGAGTGCGTCCTCCACGCGGAAGAAGTGTGTCCTCAGTGCGCCCTCAATTTACTAGCATGCGGGGTGCTACCCCGAGTGGTTTCAACTTTGTTTACTTCACCGCGTGTCAAATGGGCCTCTAGTTTACTTATTTTCACCCACTGCCACATGGGCCCGCACACGAAGATACAGAACACGAGCTGACAAGGTAGCATGTGGACTGGTTGACCGGTCAACTAAACAATATACGGAGCTATACGCTGACACAGTGTGCGTATAATTCGTGAGTGTTCATGTGAGAGGGGAGGCCCGTGAGAGATAGCATAGAGAGAGAGAAAGAACTACTCCCTCCGTTCGATAATGTAGTTCCAACATTTTTTTTAAAAGTCAAACTTTTGAAACTTTGACCAAGTTTATAAAGAAATTACTTATATCTACAATACCAAAGATAAATGATAGTATGAAGTAAGTACATGTTGTGATGAATCTAGTGATCTTTCCAAATGTAAATGTTTTTCTCCACATATACCTGGTCAAACTTTTCTGAGGTTTGACTTTTCAAAACATCCATATGCTTATGGATGTGAGAGAGTCCCTAACTAGAGAGAGAGAGAGTGAAATAGAAAGAGTGAGTGAAAAAGTGTGTGTGTGTGTGTGTGTGAAAGAGACATGGACAACACTCGATAAAAGTCGAGAAAAAACGTGTGTGTCTTATGCAAACATATCACGGATGCATCTTCGACAACGGAAGCAAGGTGAGGAGATAGTGTGTGGTTGTTTGCAACCAAGAGAGCAAGACTCCTAGCATGTGGCCAACAGGGGTCTGACAAACAAGGGAGAGAGGTCGAGAGAGACGTACGGAGAAAATGCAGACATCACTACAAAAAAGATACACTTCCGTGATGATACATGTTTGTCACAGTAGGTCACGTTTTCTGTCATGCATGTACATCCATGACAATTTTATGACAGAATCAAGATAGTCATACATGTGCTGTCGTAGAAGTGTTCCATGACATTACCAAAATTATCATCACGGAAGTGTCCACTTCCATGACGATAAATCACACGTCATAGAAGTGCTTTCGTCAAGGGTGACCGACACGTGGCATCCACCGTAACGGAACACCGTTAAGCTATCAGGTCCGGTTTTGGATCCGATAACCTGTTAACAGCCCCGACCAATGGGGATTTTCCACATGTAAAATCATCATTGGCTGGAGGGAACATGTGTCGGCTCGCCGTTGGGTCAGATGTCATCCACTCATTGGACCCAAAGCGCCTATGATACGTCAACACGTGGCACGCCCCGACAGAGGCCCATTCCTGTGAAAAGGCCGGACCATTTGACTTGGTCAAAAGGTGGCGGGCCGGCCCACGGCAAGCCTGTTAACGGCCAGTTCGCATATAGCCCATTTACAGCACGCTAACCTAGGGCCCGTTTACGGCCTATCCGAATTAGGCCCAGTAGCGTCATCTGGGCTATCCAATATAATTCCAGTCCGTTTTAACTTCCGGCCCATGTATGGCCCATGATGTCTTTCGGCCCATATGAGGCCCTTAGTAACCCTCGGCCCATTAATGGCCCGTGGTAAAACTGGCCCGTAATGAACAGTGTATCACTTTACACCCATTAACGGTCCATTATACCGTTGGGCCGTTTCGAGCCCATGTTATCTTTCGGCCTTCTCAGGGCCCATTTATTATTGGGCTCATTTCCAGCATTCGTTTACTTACGGCCCGTTACAAGCCTTTCTGCTTGTGGGCCAAATTCAGCCCGTGGATACAGCCGGCCCATTTGTGGCCCGTTAATCTGTTGGGCCATTTTCATAGCATCATCAAATACGGCCGATTAACGACCCATTATGGTCATCCCATAAAACATACGATTTCCACTTTAGCTCATTTATGTCCCCTTATACGGCCCGTACAAGGCCCAGAGATGAGACGGCCCGTAGAAGGCCCATTGACCCGACGGCCCGTAGAAGGCCCATTGATCCGACGGCCCATAGAAGGCCCATGGATCCGACAGCCAATAGAAGGCCCATAGATCCGACAACCCATAGAAGGCCCACGAATCCGACGACCACAGAAGGCCAGGGATCGTCCGTCCCGTAGATGGCCCATGGAACGTACGGCCTGTGGAGGGCCATGGTCACTACAATGTTTGGGCGAGTTGGCCCCTGTTTGAGCGATATAGCATATTCAAAGAATTATCCTACTCTATACTATCACCTCTAAAAAACATACACTATACAATAAAGAGACTAAGGCATAGAAACATAGAATAATCCTACACTATACAATAAAGAAATTACAGCCGATTATACCCACTGGGCATTTTGGTTCGGCATCAGTGATAATAAAGCATACACAAATAGCAAATTACATACACTGGGCAAATTACATACACGCGCATCAACATAACTTACCATTTGAACTATAATCTCTTCAGAAAATGGGATTGGCCGGATTTAGATAGCACAAATTTCAGTCTGCAAAATCTCCAATTCCTTCGTTGTTACCTCAGTGTCTTGTTTCATTTTTTTGACTCCTGCATCTAATACATGCATGTCCAGTCTCAACTTGTTGATTGTACGTTCAGAATCATGTACACGTTGTCTTGCCACCTCTAGTTGATGCTCGAGAACATCAACACATTCTAATTCCAATCCATAATCATTCGGTAACGGCCATGCCGCACTGCTCGCAGATCTTTGTGTTGATGTCACTTCATCCTGAAATGTTTCTGTAAGTACACACGACTAGGGCAAAAATATAGTTACAACAGTGAAGCGAGCAAGACAGACTATTTTGTACATGGCAAAACATGACTAACAATAATGTTACACGTCATGAAGCATAAGCAGGTGATATTTTAAACATTATAAAAAGGTAGTCTGTGCAGCCTGCATACAGAAATCTCTCTTAGCTCACCACAGGAGCATGATGTTGGGGCCAAATCCAAAACACAAACAAGTTACAAATTTAGATAGCACGTTGCATAGAAGTAAGCAAGCAGTTGGCCATTCTATAGCTGAATTAAAGTCTTAGGGAGCATAATGAACAGCAGAGGATTTCATACAAACATACTATAGCAAGCAAAACTATGCAATCATTAGCCTATAGTATAAACTAGATTGTGAGCCTCATTCAATAATAGTTGGTTAATAGACTTCAAAGCTTCAGGCACACTTCGGCAGAGTAATTAAATGGTAAGGCCTTTAATTATGTCAACTAATAGTTATACAAGTACCCAACATCAGGCATCATTCTTTGTTCATTTCATTAACTGAGGACAAATAAAGCAATTGAAAAGAGCAAATTAACTATGCCTGAAACAAACAAGGAATTGAACTGTTGAGTTGGATACAGTGACTTACCTTAACAGATTGAAGAGGCTCAGAGCAGCTCCTACTTCTCTTGCAAGGCTCCTTCCTAACATCTTGTACTTGGAAATCCTTAATCTTATCTTCATTGCACCCCCTCTGCAAGGTGACACAAACTAGTTACTCGTCTCCTTGGAAGATAAATATGCATACTTTCCCGTCTGTGAACACAAAAGGATGAGATTATAACAAAACAACACCACATAATGAAACATGCCGCATCTCTTACACTTGCACACAATGAAATGAGCATTTACTATGTCTGCACTATGTAAAAACTAGGCATACCTTCAAAATGGATCTCCAGGTACTCTTGGAGAGCCTACTTTAGTGTATAGGCAAACCTTTATGTCACCTATGAGTTAGAAAAGGCCCCGCTACAGCAACCCTTAGTGTTTAAATCGTTGACAAGCTCTGTTAGAGTGTTAGGTCAAGAACAACAAGTAATCAAAGCAAACAGTCCTAGTATGGCTGGCTGATGCAAACAAGCAATTGAACAGATGTGTGAGCAAATCTTACATATCAAGAAAAGAAGCAAAGAAGGAGGCTTAAAGACCATCACTTGACTGACCAGATTCAAGGGGCATTTAAACATCATGTGCAACGTATGAACTAACATAAACATTGCATATTCCAGATTCTACAATGGAATGCACATGTATTAGGTTATGCCATGTATGATGATGCCTAAATGTACACTATAGCAGGCAGGAGTGATTTGTCATTGCACGCACAATTGAATTGCAGGTTAAGGGCCAGTTCTATTCCGCCTTTTCAGGGCTTATTGTCAAAATAAGCCATAAATAGTAAAGAAGTCATTTTTGAGTTATGGGCTTGGGCTTAACTAATTTCGCTTTGGAGGGGGGTGTTTCAGGTAGAACCTCACTAAAAATTGAAGGGAAGGGGAATAGTGAAATGAATCTGTTGTCTACCTATATCACACTCAAAATGCAACTGGTGACGCCCATGTCACACCTCACCCTCAAGTAAAAATAAACACGCAAGCATTCATTGCCCAGCCCGTTTGCATCTCCTCTCCCATTTCCATTTACCTCGATCCCCTGCCTGCAGCACTAGGGTTCCTCCAGCAAGCCGTCGCCACAAGTCCCATCTGGCCTGGTCCTCGATGATGCTCTGTCCAGCTAGGCTACATGGCCGGTGGGTAGGGGCAAATCTCCCTGGCTGCTCCTTCCTCTGGTGCCGCCCCTCATTCTCATGGTCTCCAGCAGCTGCTCCACTGTGGTTCGTCCAACGCACTACTCCGGCAGGCGCTGCACAACTACGGCTGATGCCACACTGCGGCAGAAGGCACCTTATTCCCCATCCCCACCTCCCAGGCCATGGCTTTGACGTGCTGTTGAAGGATGGGCTCATCCAACAAGGTGAGGATCTCCTCTGATTTCTTGTCAAATTTTCATTCTGATCCACTATACGATGAATTGCTATGAGCTGCTTTTGCTGCTGCTATATGATGCATTGCTATGAGCTGCTCCTGCTGCTGCTATATGATGAATTGCTATGATCTGCTGCTGCTATATGATGAATTGATATGAGCTGCTGCTGCTATATGATGAGTTGCTATAAGCCGCTCCTGCTGCTGCTGTATGGTGAATTGCTATGAGCCGCTCCTACTGATGCTATATGATGAATTTCTATGAGCTGCTCCTGCTGCTGTTGTATGGTGAATTGCTATGAGCCGCTCCTGCTGATGCTATATGATGAATTGCTATGAGCTGCTCCTGCTGCTGCTATATGATGAATTGCTATGAGCTGCTCCTGCTGCTGCTATATGATGAATTGCTATGAGCTGCTCCTGCTGCTGCTATATGATGAATTGCTATGAGCTGCTCCTGCTGCTGCTATATGATGAATTGCTATGAGCTGCTCCTGCTGCTGCTATATGATGAATTGCTATGAGCTGCTCCTGCTGCTGCTATATGATGAATTCCTATGAGCTGCTCCTGCTGCTGCTATATGATGAATTGCTATGAGCTGCTACTGGTATATGATGAATTGCACACTGCTGCTGCTGCTGTATGATGAGTTGCTATGAGCTGCTGCTGCTATATGATGCTTTTAGGTGGTGCTTCTATATGATAATAACCAGCCACTTGGACCATCGAATTTCAATAAATAATTGTTCTTCATTTAAATGTGGGTCATGCGTTTTTCGTTTAAATCAGTCAATGGGATCTCTATGGAAAACATTGACCAAAGTAGATTGTGCCAAGTAGATGGTATCTTTGTATTTGCATTTTGAGCAAATAGTGATGGTCTGTTTTCCTATCATATTAATTACTACACTGGGTTCAATTTGTGATGTTTGCAAGTCAAATTAATTTTCATATGGGCAGTAGAATGAAAAAATATAATGCAATCTAGACTTTTCACTTATCACACCAAAGATAAGCTGAAAACGCAATGAAAAGAACTGGTTGGCTTATTACATGGAGCTTATATTCACAGGTGCTTATTTTCTTAGGATAACTCGTAATAACTGTCCCTGAGAAACTTGGCCAATAGAACTGACATACAAATAACATGTCATGATGATTGCAATGGAGGAGTGATGTACCATAGCACACTGTATAGGCTCACCGCTGGCTCTCCTTTTTTTGCGATGTTCCATGAAATTGCCACATACATCTTGTATTTTTTCATTGTGTAACCCAATCTGCAAGTTGGCACGGCTAATTTCAGACATCTCTACATGATAATACATTGCATATTCCTTGCACATATTTAAACCACAAATTAATGATTGTGTGCGTAGCATAAATTAGCCATGACTCTGTGTGTTGGACTAGCAGGCACTCTAAGGGAGCCTAATGTAGTGTACTGGAATTCCTACATGCCACCTATGATTTCGTGTAATGTACTGCCTCTGTTACTAAATATATGTCTATGTAGAGATTCCAGTATGGACCACATACAGATGTATATAGATGCATTTTCGAGTGTAGATTCACTCATTTTGATCCGTATGTAGCCTACAGTGGAATCTCTAGAAAGACTTATATTTAGGAACGGAGGTACAAGGTAGTATCATGTATGACATCTACATATCTAATTTAGCAGCCAGTAGTAGAAATCATTGTCTACACAAAGGGATTACTGCTCAAAAATCCTAGCAAAGCACGCTAGCAGGAACAGAACAATAAAAGAGAGAGAGAGAGACACTTACAAGATCATAGCAATGCCTCGGTCCAGGATCTTGGTTGGCCAAGCAGATAGATCCAGAAGAAACATCATCCTTGTAGTTTTTGCCAGCTGCATAACAGGTAACAATGACCTGTTAGTATATTTGAAGTACATCGGGCAGGTGATGCTGGACGGGTTTAAAGGTGAAAAGTACCTAGGCTGTGGCGGGTGCTTGGCATCTTGCTAGACGATGGGAATCAGGTTAGAAATGTCAAGGGTGATGACACTTCACTGGCTATCGGGGTCCGGTAAGGAGATCTAGAATCGTCGAGTAGGGTGTTTGGGGAGCGGCTCCAGTAGGGTGGACTACGGTGTGGGCGAAGCGGATCTGTGGACGTGGACGAGGGCGTAGGTGAAGCTGCTCTGGTGGTTGGGTTAAGGATGATGTCGATGATGCGGATCTGCGGCCATGGACGGGGCGTCAGAAGCTGCTCCGGTAGGTTGGATGAGGGTGCGAGGAAGTAGATTTGAGGCCGTGGACGTGTGAGTTGGCAAAGCGGCCCCGGTAGGGTTGAAAATGGTATAGGCGAAGCTACTCTGATGGGGCTGACGATGTTATCGGTGAAGCGGCTCCGGTAGGGTGGAAGATGTCGGCGAAGAGGATCAGAGGCCGTCGACAGGGGCGTCTGTAGGGCGGCTCCGAGGGGGTGTGGACGAAGTGTCTCCGGTGGGGATTACGAATGAGCCGCTGCCCATGCGCTGCGGTTGATGAGAGTACCGGCGAAGCAGATCCGGCGCCGTGGACAAGGCCGGCACTGAATGGGTTGTGGTACAGTGGTGGATGAGCAGTCTACTTGTTTCTAGGGGTGGTGGGAGGGGTAGATGCGGCTGCAGAAGCAGATACGGCAAGGTGGACGCAGCTGGCAATGAATGGGCTCTGGTACGCCGGTGGATGAGCAAACTAGGGCTTCAAGAGGGGAGGGGAGAAAGGCCGATGAAGTACGGACAGCGTGATGTGAGATGCTCTGGTGCTGTGGAGTTAGTCGTTTTTTGCGGGTGGGGAGAGGAAATGGGGGTGTCGTGTAGTGGGGGGAACCGTAAGTTACCAAAGCAGCCCCGACCTATTATGTAGATGAGGGCGGTATTGTAACTGTTGGTATCCGTGCACCAAGGACAAAAGGGGAATTTCGCATGCTAAAGACTAAGGTGGCGGAAATTTTAGCAGGAAGCAGGAGATTTTGCCGCCCGCGGGATCATTCGTATCCAGTTTCAACTAATTTTGGACCGTGCTAACAAGAAGGTCATGCGAGACTGTGTACACAGGGCACGCGTCAGCAGTTAATAACTGGTGTGTCCACCCCAGAAAAAGACAATAACTCGGGATGATGCGCTGATAACTTGGACGTTGACATGGGCGCGGCTAATCGTACGGGTGTAGTGGCACGTTCACAAAAAAGGGATCAAACGCTCAACCTATGTATTTCTCGTGTAAATAGATAATTTAGTGCAATTGGTTATTTACTTTAAACATAATGCATTGATGTGTTAGTGTAGAGGCGCACAAAGAGAAATTGATATTGTAGTCCGCTACTTAAAAGTGCTACCTCATATGATTACATAGCCTCCATTTCATAAATTGCGTACCCGTTGAATTCATATATGAATATTACATATATTACTTCATAATAGAACCTTAAATCATCCAAGACTAATGATTTGGAATGCAAGAGTAACAATGGTGCATGTACATGATAGCTACATTGGTTGTTTGAAGAAACATGACTGTAACTTGGGCATGCACAACTGAAAAGGTTTATTTAAATATAAAAAATGTGATATGTGAGTGTCCAATCTTTATAGCGTTGAATCGATATTGTACCTTTGGCCACGATACGAAGTAGATATTGATTTATGTTCAAGCGATGCATGTCCACGATCGCTAGATAGTGATACATGAATGAATTGTGCAATCTCTCTCACACGCATATATATCTCATTTCCCTGTGGTCATCGGAATCACACACGCGCACTTCATGTATTTCTCTCCCTCCATCAAGGTTAGAATTCGTCTTTCTACCCCGTCCTACAAGTCTTTCACACAGAAACACACACGCTCTCTCTGACGAACACGCCCACCCCTTTAATTCCGCTCACCCACAGCCACTAATGTCTCAAAGTATAATAATGTCTCTCACACATATGCCTAACGTTAACTCGAGTTCCGGAACCATATGAATACATACAATCGGATTCCAACAGAGCACCTTTTGTTTTGAGATTTCGCTCTCTCTCTCTCTCTCTCCCACACATTGTTTCTCGCTTCATTTTTTCCGGCACTTGCATGCACACAATTTTGTTTATCTTCGTGATGCTTTAAGTATGCCTCGCACAAATGCTATCTACCTATCCCTGGATATAGCTAGATATGTGTCACACAAACTCCTTCTCCCTACTAGCAAGATGCCCATGCGTTGCACCGAACATCAAGATGCATTTGTATGAGTAGTTTATCTTGTGGGAGAAAAGGATGAACGAGGGAATGCCTTATTTGCAAATGCGGAGAGGGGTGTGGGTATCTCTTTGCAAAATTGCCACAGTTTCCTTCCTATCCATTGGGTATAAATCAGATGGCCTATATTGCAGGATGGCAGGAACACCATTATCACCAACTCTGTTTTTATAAGAGTAGGGATATGTAAGTGTCACTGCCCCCCACCACCCCCCTGACACACACACCCACACCCATACAACCACAGACAAACACTTCCCAACACCGAAGGAGTAGGGTGACACCTCGATCTTGATACTAATCTATTGACTGGCTTCTCACTCAAACACACACACACGCACACACACTACCCGACACCGAAGGAGTAGGGCGGCACCTCGATCTTGATAGTAATCTATCTACGTCTCTTTCAAACACACACACACATACACACACACTCGCTAGTTGTGCCTCTGTGCCTACCGCGCACACTCTTGATACGTCTTTCTCTCCCTCCCCCCCCACCCCAACAATGACAACAGAAGGGTGACAACTCAATCTGATCGTAATCTGTCAATTGGTTTCCCTCTCGAACATTGTGTCTCTATGCCTCTCTCAGTAGCCCCCTCGATATGTAGACTTCTCGCGCACGCACAGCTATAGTGACGATGACGCTGAACCCAGTGTGCCTTGTTTTTACCGCCCTCATGTGATAGTTTTCACCCTGTTTTCTGTTAATTAACAAGGCAACCTTTTCTTTGTTACTACTAGTGAATCCGAAATCATTCGGGGCAGACATAAAATATATCACTTCAACCCAATTATCGCAGTAACTATTTTAAAAGAAACTAGCTAGATGCCCGTGCGTTGCACGGAACATCAAGGTGCATTTGTATGAGTAGTTTATCTTGTGAGAGAAAAGGATGAACGAGGGAAGGCCGTATTTGCGAACGTGGAGAGGGGTGTGGGTATATTTTTGCAAAATTGCCATAGTTTTCTTCCTATCCGTTAGATATAAATCTGATGGCCTATATTGCAGGATGGCACGCACACCATCATCACCAACCCTGTTTTCCACTCCCTCCGTTCCTAAATATTTGTCTTTTTAGAGATTTCAACAAGTGACTACATATGGAGCAAAATGAGTGAATCTACACTCTAAAATATGTCTACATGCACATCCATATGTGGTAGTCCATTTGAAATCTGAAAAATACAAATATTTAGGAACAGATGGAGTATAAGAGTAGACATGGAGATATATTAGTAGCATGGTCTACAACAAAAATGTGCTGACTGGTTAGCGCCGGATGCTGGCAACGCGATGACATGAGTTCAAATTCTGTCTTCAACTTTAGATTTTTATACTATATATAACTTATTTAATATATACTTCTTTCGCTATTGTACTGACAGTGGAACCCACAGAGTACTTAGAATACAAGATTAAGGATGTACTTGTTTCTTTTTAACTTTCTGTACAAAGCTATAGCCACCCTGCAAGTCACGTGTACACTATACATGCAATTAACTTTTCATAGAGGGACAATCATACACGCAATTAACTCAAATGGATTGGATGTCACTCTATTATTTCCAGCATAAGAGCATCTCCAACGGTAGCCGGGAAATTTCCTCCTGTTTCCTTCCGCGGAGGACGACATCAAACGCTAGCGACATACGTTTTCACAACTCTAACCAACCAAACGAAATTCGTGCAAACACGGACTGATTTCATATAAGCATGAAGGATTTTGTATAAAAAAGCCGGATCTTCATATAAACATGATGGATTTCATTACATTTACATGAACTAAGCGGTGCCAATCCAGCTATCTTGGTATAATTAATACTCCCTCCGTACGTAAATACTTGTCCTAGAAATGGATGTATCTAGACTTATTTTAGTTATAGATACATACAATTTATCCATTCTCAGAACAAAAAATTCCCGCCAGCTGGAGAGGGAGTACATAATGTAAATGGCCGCCCGTGGATCCCTTTGTCTTCCTCATGTCCGGTAGACACTTTGCGGGGTTGATGAAGGTCCTCGAGAGAGACGAAGAAGCAAAGAAACCACCTGAATGCGCAGTCGTTGACTTGGCGGTGGCCTTCATGGGACCCAAGTGGCAGCGGCCTTCCATGTTCTACTTCTCCTCGATGATGGCGGCGGACACAGAGAAGCTGGCCACCGACTCATCACTGTCCACGCACCCCGGCTTCTGTCTCTACCTGCATGGCGCTGCCGCAAGCACGGGAGGCGCGCCCACAGACACGGGAGGCGCGGTACGACGCGGTAGCGATGACGCCCGTACCGGTGTGCTCACCGCCGTGCCGGCGTGGAGCAACTCGCCACTCCTCATCGAGCTGAACTCAAGCAGCGAGTTGCTGAACCACGCGCCTGCTTGGGGCGGCAACTGGCTCCGTCGGGGCAAGCGAGGTTGGTGAAGCACCGAGGGGCCTCGCACGTATCCGGAGGGCTCGGCAGGCCACCCAGCCAGGTAATATGCCAGAGAACGGCTCCTCAGAAGCTATCGAAAGAGTGGAGAAAATGGTGAAGGCGGAGATGGGGGAGCGGCGGACGGGTGCCATTCTTGCCCGCTGTCTGTCTGGCCTCGTTTAAATAGAGGTCGGACGGTAGGAGCTTGGCCGGCATCTGGCCTCGTTTAAACTAAGGGCGGACGGGAGGAGCTCGGCCGGTATTGTGTTTAATTCCAGCCCGCTCATGAACGGACGTGTGGACGGAGTAGGTTTCTCGGTTTGCATGCGGGTTTAACGGAGGGGTTTGATGGAGGCGAGGAGGCGTGTTCAGCCAGGCGTGCAGCGGGCGGCGTAGTACTATTCGATTTGACAGTGGGCGGCGCAGTTCCTGATACGACTTTAATGCAGACAAGCGAGGGAGTAGCAGTTCCCGAAATGTTGAACGGCCAATGCATCCTCCTTCAATTAATGCATGAGGGAAGTAATGGGAGGAGGACCGGGAAAAGAGGCTACACGATGTGAATGCAACGCAGTTTGCCCTCATATAAAGGCGCCCCTCCATTCCAATGCATCTCCACATCGTATGCACCTAGCATTTTCCTAAGCACCTACACTAAGCGCAAAAGAGCTCACTCCAGTACGCAACTATCATGTCTTGCTGTTTATGTCAGTAGTAGTCACTAGTCAGTGTTTGAATGTTGTATATATCGTTGTTTCAAACTGTTTATTGTCTCGAACTACTGGTGGGATAAATGAGGGCATCACCATTCTCCAGTGTTCAGAGTGTATCTCCCTTTTTCAAGTTATATAATTTGAGCTCAGTGTCTTTTCGATGATGTACACTTGTTTGGGCCAGTGAGGTGTCATTGAATGTGGGCCGAGTAGTAACGCAATGCCAAACAGGTCAATTATGACTCTCAGGCCGGGCTCTCAAAAGATCCTAAAAAAAGGTCAGGCTCTCCAAAAAAGAAAGAATAAGGACTCTTAGGCCGACATGTAGGCGCCACCGGTGTTTTCGTGCGCTTGCACACCGAGAGCATATTGGCGCGTGTTCGAAATTCAAGCTACCTTTTCATCCCCAATCTCCTGCCCCTCCCCCACCTCTGGAATCCCGATTCCTACTCCAGTTCCCCCAAATCCCGCTCCTGTACTCCCTGTACTCAAGCTCACTATCATGTCACTGGTTAACGCGGATCTCCGAGCCAGAGATCCTGAGGTCCGTCCTGCCTACGGTCGCTGCGTGCTGTCGCTCAACAGTGGCATGGCGGCGCTTGACGACCAGTTTGCCGGCGAAGTGCTGATGGTAACCATCAACGGCGACCGGCCTCCCGTCTCGCCGGACGACCTTGTCAAAGCTGTTGGCATTGTGCACGACATCCAAACAAGTGACTTGCTCGTCGAAGTCTGTCCGCCACCGGCTGATTTCTTCATCAGGTTCCGGACAACTTTCAACTGTAGTCGTGTGTTCAAATCTTCCCGGTGTTTGTTCTGCGATGGTGCACTGGTGAGCTTTGATCGGTGGCACCGAGGATGGGGCTCGGTGCCCTCTGAGCTTGAGTTTTTAACAAAGCTTACCTTCCACAGCATGCCTTGACGTGCTTGGAACAGTGATTCCATGAATGAGCTTATCAACGACCTTGGAGGTGAGCTCGTAAGTATGTTTGTTCCTCCAGACAGCTGGGCTCTGACGGTTATGGCATGGATGAAGAAGCCGTCCACCATACCGAAGGCGATTGGTCTTGAGATACTGGTGCAGGAACCGGGGTTGTACTATTCGTCGCCACCAAGGCCGTCGCGGACCACGTTAGGGATGTACCTGTATCGAGTGTTCGTGCATGTCGAAGAAGTGGTCAATCCATTAATCGAAGTCCTGCCGCCGCCGCTGGTGACAGGGTCCGTCAACGACATCCATTACAGGAGTCAACATCAGACTTTCCCCATGTTGCTCGGAACGATGGATGGCATAGGGCCTACTCCATCACGCGGCGGAGGCCACTACTTCTTTGGGAGAAGAGGCGGGGCTGGCTGCCTGGATGTGCTCTAATTTGAGGTAACAACTGAATCTTGTCAGATACTAGTTAAATCCAAGCTATGGGTATGAAGCACTGATGTGCCAGTACATTTGATTGTGACATGTTCTAATTTTGTACCTGAACTTTTTTAGAAAGGGTTGTACGTCAACTTAATGTGCTAGCAGAACTTATTGTGTTGTCTGTCTGTTTTCTTTGCACAGCATTCAAGATATTTCCCTGTCATTGATAAATACGATGAACTGTTATGTACGAGTTCATTGGTATCAACATAGCCCTACCCGTAGCGATCCACTACTTCCATCCTGATTGTGTCGCCTGCATGAAATTTTTGTATGCAAGTTCAGTGTGCTATGATGTTCTATATGATTGTGTCAACTATATAATTTTTTACTGAGCATCAGCAATGCATATGGCTGAAAGATGTATTTACGAGCATCGACCGATGGGTCTCTCTCTCTCACACACACACACACGCACAAGTGGTACCCATTGAATTATTTCTTTGCTCGTGACAGCTTTTAATTAGGTTCCACTGTAATCTAACTTTTTCTTAAGTTATTAATTGAGCTCAGTGACTTCAAAAAGTTGTACATAAGCCTTGTTTGGGCCTTTCCAGCGTCGCTGAATGTGGGCTGAGTAGCCATGTTAGGTTCTACTGTAGTACACAGGCCTTTTGTTCAACATCAGCAATTCAACTAGGCCGACAGTTGTACAAAATATCCGGGTCAACTTGTTATTCTCCGCCCCGTTGGGCTATAAACTTTCCTAGGAGGTTTGCATTAGGCTTAACAAGAAAATGGACTTTAAGAAATAATAAATGGGATGTAATTATAATAACTGGGCAGTAACTATCAAAAAATGCACCAAACGCGTAACTAGTTAAAAAATATATTATTTTTGGAATTTGAAAATTTTAGTTTCATTACTTGTTGCGCGCGCAATATTTCATTGGAATTTAACGTAATACAACTTTATTTTGATATTATATTTAATTTGACTAGAAATTTCGGATAAAAATATTTCGGATCCCATAAAAATGTGGGATTTTTTTGAATTCTGTTTCGAGCGGTTGGTTGAAATTATTAATCGTTGTCCTAGCTAGAAAATGGGTTGTACTTTTAACAAACTGTAAATGGGCTGTAGTAAATTCCATTAGAATAAAAAAATGGTTGTACATTCTTACAAATCGCAAATGGGCTATATGTTCTCTGCCACACACTTGTGGGCCTTCTAAGTTGACGCGTCCCCTAAAAAAACTAAGTTGACGTGTATGCAAGGCTTTGTCAACAACACACGGTTCTGGCAGCTGTGGTCGTTGGATGTCCATCCAATGGATGTCGTGCTTCTTCTTCAATCTCGGATATTCTTGCTTCAGCTGCCCAAAAAATGATACCTCCCCCTGACATCTGGAGCACACCGTTTCGGAGGCTGGCCTGTGGGCCTACTAAGTTGACACGTACCAAGGGCTTTGTCAACTTAGTCAATATAAACGGCCGTAGTGCTTCTTGAACCTCTGGTCTTCTTGCTCCAGCCGCCCAAAGCAGCGCCGGTCGTGCCACGTGCTCCTGCCTCCCGTGGCCGGCTGTTATTGCGCGGAGGCCTCACTGCCCCCTACTACTCCCACCGCTGGCTAGGCCATCCCTCTACTCACCCACATCCCCTGTTATTCTGCGACGACGGCAGCCTCACACCGCAGCCGAACCACTGAACCGTCGTACTCCTCTCCGCGCGGGCTTCCACTACCGCATCTTCCCCGGCTCCGCGTCGTCCCCTTCCTAGGCCTCGCCGTCATCCACCACCCTGGTGCGCTTGGTGCGGCATGGTCAACGTGGTCAAGGAACGGCTTCCATCAGACGTGGACTGTACGTGTTGAGGCTGACAGCTGGGTCCATGACGGCAGCAAGAAAATGCCTCCTTATTACGCGGAAAATAATGATTCCTCCACCTGATAGCTGGGACCCACCAGACGGGCCACCATATTTCGCGAAAAAACATTTCCCCCTGACTACTGGGACCCACCGGATGGGCCACCGTATTGCGTGAAAAAACGTTCCCCCCGCTGTCAGCTCGGACCCACCGGAAGTGCCTCCTTATTACGCACAAAAAATGAATACTCTCCCTGCTGGTTGGGACCCACCTTGGTGGGAGGCTGACTTGTGGGCCTACTAAGTTAACGGGGACGGAGTGCTTTGTCAACTTAGTTAATATGAACGATTCTAGCTCCAGTGACCGTACGATGTCCATCCAACGGCCGTAGTGCTTCTTCAACCTCTGGTCTTATTGCTCCAGCCGCCCAAAGTAGCGCCGGTCATGCCGCATGCTCCTGCCTCCCATGGCCGGCTGTGCTATCGCGGAGGCCTCACCGCCCCCTACTATTCCCAAAGCTGGCCAGGCCATCCCTCTACTCACCCACACCCCCTGTTATTCTATGGCGACGGCAGCCTCACACCGCAGCGAACCAGTGAACCCTCATACTCCTCTACGCGTGGGCATCCACTGCCGTGTCTTCCCCGGCTCCGCGTCGTTCCCTTCCTAGGCCTCGCGGTCGTCCACCGCCCTGGTGCTCTCGGCGTGGCGTGGTCAACGTGGTCAAGGAACGGCTTCCATAAGACGTGGACTGTACATGGAGAGGTTGAAAGCTGGGTCCACGGCCGCAACAAGGAAATGCCTCCTTATTACATGCAAAATAATTATTCCTCCACCTGACAGCGGGGACCCACCGGACGGGCCACCGTATTTGACGAAAAAACATTTCCCCCTGAATGCTGGGACCCACCAGCTACATCTTCGCACGCAAGGAAGTGCGTCCGGGCAAAAAAAAAGATTCGCCCCCTGACTGCTAGGACCCACTAGCTACATCTTCACACGCAAGGAAGTGCCTGACAATCGGGACCCACCTGGTCGAAGCGTACTTAGTGTTGTCATTATGGTCGCGAATGTGTACGTACATACTGATCGATGTAGAGTCACGCACGTGTCATAGCGGAGGCGTGCACGTAGCATGTACACGTACGTACAGCGACCGGGGTGCAAGAAAGTAAATACGGCCATGTACGTACGTACGGGCGGGGTCTCGAACGCCTACTCGCGCGTACGTACGGCCAGGGCTCGTGTACATGGCTAGGTCGGAACGGAGAAACAGGGTCGTCATCGTGTTCATGGGGAGCCAACCGGCTGGGTCAGAACGGAATGCATCGTCTTGTTCATTGGGAGGGCTTGGACGGAACAGCCGATGGAAACGAGGCCTGGCGTACCGCAAAACGGAGAAAATAGCCTTGTGTTCAACCGGCCACGTTCGAAACAGGATCCTATTCATCGGGAGGGGTCTGGCGTACCACAAAACGGAGGAAACGGACCTCCTACGGTCGAAATGGGGGTCCTGTTGATCGCGAGGGGTGTGGCATACCGCAAAACGGAGCAAACGAACTTGTGTTGGAGCGCTACGGTCAAAACGGGGGTCCTGTTCATCTCCACCGTCGACCCCCTCCAGCCTCCACGGGCTACTATTCATCCACCATCGACCTCCTCCAGCCTCCACCTGCGACTGTTCATCCATGGGCTCCTGTTCATCTAGCCTCCACCGTGTGCTACTCCACCGGCTACTGTTCAACCAGCCCTCTCCATGGGCTCCTGTTCAACCACCCCTCCATGGGCTACTGTTCATCCTGCCCTCCACCGTCTACTGTTCATCCTGCCCTCCACAGGGTGGTCCTGTTCATCCTGGCCTCCACGGGGTCCTGTTCATCCAGCCCCAACCGGCTCGATCAATCGGGGTCCCGTTCATCCAGAGGCAACACCACGAGGTCATGTACATCCACCCCCACCCGGAACTATTCATCCAACCCCCCCAGCAATGCTCATTGTTCATCCAGAGGAAGCATCGATCGGCTTCAGTTAGCAGCGGTAGTGAAGGAATCGCTCGATCGGGTTTAGTTAACAGCCATTGATCGATCGCTCGGGTTCAGTAACGCGTAGCCTGTAGTGCAATCACTCCGGTTCAGTTAGAGCCCAACGCCTTGCTCGGGTTCAGTTAGAGTCCAACGCCTCGCACCCACGCGCGTGCGTGTACGAGAGAAACGTGCATCACTTGGCCCCGACCACCCACTGTAACCAGGAACACCCCGATATTTTCCTCGCCCTCGCTTCTACCACGGTTTATTCCATCATGGACGGCCCAAAGAATGTCATGCAGCTGCGTCTCCGGACCGCCCAGGACGAAAAGCCCATTTTTTGTCATGATTTTTTGTCATAGAAGTAGTACCCCACCACATCTATGATGATACCGGGTTTTGTCACAATTATCGTCATAGAAGTGTCATAGGTATGACAGAATTTTTTTTCGTTCGGCCCAAAATGTCACAGATGTGTCTTTTTTTGTAGTGCATGGGGAGGAGAGAGTGTATGTTTGTCATAGAGAGATCCCCTGGAGATCGTGATGGGACTACAAGGGTGGGAGATCGAGTGACAAGGTGTGTGCACGATAGAAGATACCCCAAGAGATATCGAGATAGACCTATGGATGGAAGGAGACAATACGTGTGTTCCTGATGGCTAGTGAGAGATAATCATACTTAGGGGGGAGTGCTTGCGCCCTATGATGGAGTGAGGGATTATGGTACTTATTAGGGGGGTGCGTGTCACATAGAGAGAGAACAACGGCGGACAGTGTTGGATGGGTCTATATGTATAGCACGAGCGAGACATGTGTATGTGTGAACTAGGGAGATATAAAGTTTGAGAGAGATTGAGGAGCCCCGATAAGGTTGAGTGGTGTGTCAGATAGCTGAGAAGGGGAAAGAGATATTCCATCCACTCGATAATGCAGTGCATGTAATTTTTTTAGAACTCAAACTTTGGAAACTTTGATCAGGTTTACACAAGTGTTATTTATATGTTCAATACCAAAGATACATCATACGAAACTACATCTCATGGTGAATCTAATGGTTATGTTTGCCATTCCAGATGTAATTGTTTTTCTCCATGTACATGGTCAAACTTTGTGATGTTTGACTTTTCAATAAATCAATATGCTATGGACCGACGAGAGTGCCTAAGTCGAGAGGGATCAAGTGCGTGTGAAGGAGAATGATTAAGTGTGCAAAAAGAGTATGTGTGTGAAAGAGAAAGTGACAACAAATGATAAATTAGAGAGAGAGTGTGTTTTTTCGTTTCTTAGGTGAACATATCACGCATGCATCTCTGAGATAGAAAAGCGAGGCGAGGAGATACACGAAGATAGCTAGTGTGTGATTGTTTGCAACGGAGAGAGACACCCCTATAGCACATGTCCAATAGAGGTCTGGCCAACAAGGAACAAAGGTCGAGAGGGACACATGGAGAACATGGACGCATGGGGAGGGCGAGAAGGTGTGTTTGTGATAGAGAGACCCCCTCGAGATTGTGAGGGGACTATATGGGTGGGAGATCGAGGGAGGTGCGTGCAAGATAGAAAGATGCCCCGAGAGAAATCAAGATAGACCATGCACATGTTTGTGATGGAGACTAAGATTAGCTAGTCATATACATATAGGGGGGACTGCGTGTGCCTACAATTGAGTGAGAGACCATCATACTTGGCTAGCTAGGCATGAGATTGTGTGTGTGTGTGTGTGTGCGTGTGAGATGGAGAGAGAACGAGGGAGAGAGATAGAGTTTTAGATGGGCCTATCAAGTGCGAGTGAGATATGCATGTGTATGTGTGACCCAGGTAGATGGAGAGTTTGAGAGAGGGGGGGAAGAGCTCCGAGATGACAGAGTGGTGCGTGAGAGAGTTACGGGCAACGAGCCAAGGAATTTGTGTGCGTACGATGAGTGCACCCAAGATATCTAGCTTGGACTAGAGAATCATACATAGTGTGCGAGAGAGACCTATAGATGGAGTATATATGCATGCGAACTAGAAAGACCCCCCCCCCACGCACACACACAAAGAGAGAGAGATATGGAGAGAAAGAGAGAGGACCAACAAGGTTTGTGTGTTGGATGCGTGCGGTAGAATTGAAGATTGTCGGCGAGAGAGAGAGAGAGCAGGAGTCCGGGAGAGGGGCATGTCGTGTTTTATGCATCAAAGACTAATATAAACCATGTTCCGATATAAACTTGCATTCCAATATTTAAATTGGAGAAGATGTTGTCTGCAATCCACACATGAACGTATATATGCGTATATCAAACAAGTTCATTAATTTGACTTTCAACATGTTCATGGAGTACTATAATATTGTACAACATGCTATTCGATTGAGGTGTTCTATTTTGGATTTAGTTCACTATTTTGACCTGGTGAACGAGCTATTTCATTGAATCAAGATATTTCATTTTGGGTTTGATTCCCGTTTTTGAGTGGGTCAACTATTTGTCATATAGTAAATCACTAGCAATGAGCATGTAAAAACACATTACTCCCGAGCATCATCTCTCCATCTAAAAAAGAAGTGGCAAGCTAATATTTCTAAATTTGATTCGAATTGACTTGGTAAGGTAGATGTGGATGCTCGTTCTCCCAAATTTTGAATGAACCATTAAACATCCTCTGCTCGGTGGAATTCGCCCGAGCAAATAAATGGGAGACGCAAAATTACCGTCCTATGTGGGAGACGCATTAATTGGCCCGTTGTGCATCGAGGGTAGGTTCATAACTTCATCCAAGTGCACCTTCTCCTCGGCCGAAATGACATATGCCGAATAATTCATAAACCATGGTCGGCAAAACACGCTCTCCTCACCCGAAATAGCTCGCGCCCACTATTTCAAAACACGCTCTCCTCGCCCGAAATCGCTCGCGCCCACTATATTTCAAAACACACCCTCCTCGCCCAAAATCGCTCCCACCCACTATTTGGGGAGAAGCATAGTTACTCTACTATCCCTGACCCTCAGTACATGGACCCAATCTGAGAAGCCTAAAGGCAGGGGTAGAACTGTAACTCCCCCTCACATTTCAGACAAATGCGTCCGTAAAACATGGTTCCACTCCCCTCCCAATTCCTCCCCCCATTCATACCTCGTGGGCGCCAAATCACCTTCTCCCCGGAAGCTCCCTTCTCCCGAGCCGCAAAACCTCAGCCCCTCCTCCATGGCGCCCCATTTCACCAATTTCACAGCCGCCCTCCTCCCTAATGCCGGAGACGATGTCCATTTGTCGTCGTGCACTAGGTCGTGTGCCTCTTACTCCGTGCTGCTGGAGCTACCTCGACGACGACCGCGTGAACCATACCAGAGCCGATTCACCCCCGCTATTTTTCATGGTGCCGGAGTGGCTCCAACAAGGGAAGCATACACCAGAAGGGAGCTATAGTCCCCACTCACCAGTTCCCTGCATCGAATGTGTGTGCCCGACATGGACGGCTAGAACAACTGCAGGGCCATCGACAAGTCAGCACATGATGCTCACTCCTATGGATGGTGGCCAGATAGGTTGTACCCTCATCTTACTTGTGTGCAACATTTATGGCTTTGTTATTCATCTAAGCATGGAAAATAGATTATCACATTTCACTATATATTCATGCTAATCTCTTACGGGTCTTGTTCAAGAGTCAACGTTGTTCCATAGTTCAGCTAAGATACTTGTTCTTTTGGTAACGATGTTCCATAGTTATCATCCATCAGCCAATGCTATCCCACAGGCTGGTGATTATAGTATTATACCACTTCTAGTATTACCTATGTTGTTCTTTAATACTTGTGTGTGCCATCTATATAATCTCGAGTACAAACGATACATATTCTGTAGCTTTCATCTGTGTTCTCCCTTTAGTTTTTGGGACCTGTTGCTGCTAGTTAACCCCGGTCCTACTATTTATGTCGTCTCCTACAGGCACTCATTACATAAATCTAACTACTAGTTGTCTTCCATGCATGTCAGATATAATTGCACACACTGATATATCCACAAGAACCTCACGGAGCAATGTAAAGGCCAATAAACTTGATGTCAATGATACCCAATATGATGGAACATGTAAAGGTAGTTCTTCAGAAGACTTGCAGAAAGATGTTGAATCCTCTTCACCCCACAAGGTCCTTGCTCTAACTTGGCCCGTGATATGGGTACAACATGCATATAATGTCCTGGAGTGTATCTACTCTGTTGCAATGCCATGTGCTTAGCATGCTGATCATGCATGTAAATATGTCATGCCTTCCTGTTTTTCAGTACCTATTCCATTCATGATAACATGTTTTCAAATTCAAGTACTGTCATTCTAGTCTATCGTAATGCCATCTGCTTAATTTGGACATCATGCTTCTGAATATCTTATGCATTGATACGTCTCCAACGTATCTATAATTTTTGATTGCTTCATGCTATATTATATTCTATTTTGGATGATTAATGGGCTTTGTTATACACTTTTATATTATTTTTGGGACTAACCTATTAACTGGAGGCCTAGCCCAGAATTGTTGTTTTTTGCCTATTTCAGAGTTCCGCAGAAAAAGAATATCAAACAGAGTACAAACGGAATGAAACCTTCGGGAACGTGATTTTCGGAATGAACATGATCCAGAGGACTTGGACCCTACGTCAAGAAAGCTACCAGGAAGGCACGAGGTAGGGGGCGCACCTACCCCCCTAGGTGCGCCCTCCACCCTCGTGGGGCCCATGTTGCTCCACCGACCTACTTCTTCCTCCTATATATACCTACGTACCCCCAAACTACTAGATACAGAGCCAAAAACCTAATTCCACCGCCGCAACCTTCTGTACCCATGAGATCCCATATTGGGGCCTTTTCCGGAGCTCCGCCGGAGGGGGCATCGATCACGGAGGGCTTCTACATCAACACCATAGCCTCTCCGATGATGTGTGAGTAGTTTACCTCAGACCTTTGGGTCCATAGTTATTAGCTAGATGGCTTCTTCTCTCTCTTTGGATATCAATACAAAGTTCTCCACGATTCTCGTGGAGATCTATTCGATGTAATCTTCCTTTGCGGTGTGTTTGTTGAGACCGATGAATTGTGGGTTTATGATCAAGTTTATCTATGAACAATATTTGAATCTTCTCTGGATTCTTTTATGTATGATTGGTTATCTTTGCAAGTCTCTTCGAATTATTAGTTTGGTTTGGCCTACTAGATTGATCTTTCTTGCAATGGGAGAAGTGCTTAGCTTTGGGTTCAATCTTGCGGCCTTTCCAAGTGATAGTAGGGGCAACAAGGCACGTATTGTATTGTTGCCATCGAGGATAACAAGATGGGGTTTATATCATATTGCATGAGTTTATCCCTCTACATCATGTCATCTTACTTAAAGCGTTACTCTATTCCTTTGAACTTAATACTCTAGATGCATGCTGGATAGAAGTCAATGTGTGGAGTAATAGTAGTAGATGCAGGCAGGAGTCGGTCTACTTGTCTCGGACGTGATGCCTATATACATGATCATACCTAGATATTCTCAGAACTATGCTCAATTATGTCAATTGCTCAACAGTAATTTGTTTACCCACCGTAATACTTATGCTCTCGAGAGAAGCCACTAGTGAAACCTATGGCCCCCGGGTCTATTTTCAATCATATTAATCTCCCGTTAACAAGCTATTTCTGGTGTCGTTTTTATTTAGCTTTATTTACTTTGCATCTTTGTCATAAAAATACCAAAAATATTATCTTATCATATCTATCAGATCTCACTTTCGTAATTGACCGTGAAGGGCTTGACAACCCCTTTATTGTGTTGGTTGCGAGGATTTTATTTGTTTGTGTAGGTGCAAGGGACTCGTGCGTGGCCTCCTACTGGATTGATACCTTGGTTCTCAAAAACTAAGGGAAATACTTACGCTACTTTGCTGCATCATCCTTTCCTCTTCAAGGGAAAACCAACGCAGTGCTCAAGAGGTAGCAAGAAGGATTTCTGGCACCGTTACTGGGGAGTCTACACAAAAGTCAACATACCAAGTACCCATCACAAACCCTTATCTCCCACATTACATTATTTGCCATTTGCCTCTCGTTTTCCTCTCCCCCACTTCACCCTTGCCGTTTTATTCACTCCTTCTCTTTCCCTATTTGCCTCTTTTTGTCCGTTTCTTGTTTTCTCGTGTGTTGATCGCTTGCCTGTCACGATGGCTCTACCTAGATTTGGCGATCTTCACCTTAAAAGGTTAGAAGAGATCAAAAGCAACGTCAGGATTTTTATGGTCTTACAATTTGAGCATAATAATTTCTTTAGAATCGAGCTTAAGGAACAAAAAAGCTTTATGGGTTATATGAATAAAGAGCTCGATGATATTTCTCAAGAATTTGATGCTTTGAAATCTCAGATTGCTCATCTTGAGAAGTTAATAGTTGAAGTTTCGGATAAGCAGGCCACCTTAGTTAATAAGATGGCCGCTAAGCCGGATTTTTTTTAAAAATAAAGATGAAGATCTAAAAGTTATTGATGTGTCTCCTATTAAATATTTGTTTTTCAATATGAATCTTGATAATGATGGGACTGAATATGATCCACCTTTACCTAGAAGGCATTCCAACAATTCGGAGTTTTTAGATCTTGATGCAAAAATTGGTAAAAGTGGGATTGAAGAGATCAAAACTTTAAATATCAATGAACCAACTATTTTGGATTTCAAAGAATTTAATTATGATAATTGCTCTTTGATAGATTGTATTTCCTTGTTGCAATCCGTGCTAAATTCTCCACATGCTTATAGTCAAAATAAAGCCTTTACCAAACATATCGTTGATGCTTTGATGCAATCGTATGAAGAAAAACTTGAGTTGGAAGTTTCTATCCCTATAAAACTTTAAGAGGGGCGGGAACCTAGTATTAAAATTAAAATTAAAGATCATGAATGCTATGCTTTGTGTGATTTGGGTGCTAGTGTGTCCACGATTCCAAAGACTTTGTGTGATTTGCTAGGTTTCCGTGATTTTGATGATTGCTCTTTAAACTTGCACCTTGCGGATTCCACCATTAAGAAACCTATGGGAAGAATTAATGATGTTCTTATTGTTTCAAATAGTAATTATGTGCCCATAGATTTTATTGTTCTTGATATAGATTGCAATCCTTCATGTCCTATTATTCTTGGTAGACCTTTCCTTAGAACGATTGGTGCAATTATTGATATGAAGGAAGAGAATATTAGATTCCAATTTCTGTTAAGGAAAGGCATGGAACACTTCCCTAGAAATAAAATTAAATTACCATATGAATCTATTATGAGAGGCACTTATGGATTGCCTACCAAAGATGGCAATACCTAGATCTATCTTCGTTTTTATGCCTAGCTACGGGCGTTAAACAATAGCGCTTGTTGGGAGGCAACCCAATTTTATTTGTATTCCTTGTTTTTGCTCCTGTTTAGTAATAAATAATTTATCTATCCTATGTTTCGGTTGTGTTTTTTGTGTTTAGTTAGTGTTCGTGCCAAGTAGAACCGTTGGGACGACTTGGGAAAAGTCTTTTTGATCTTGCTGTAAAAAACAGAAACTTTAGCGCTCACGAGAACTGCTGCCATTTTTATTTGGAAAGTGCTATTTAGTTAATTATTTTTGAAGGTGATTAATAGATAAATTCCTCATGTCCAGAAATTTATTTTAGAATTTTTGGGATTCCAGAAGTTTGCGTTAGCTACAGACTACTACAGACTATTCTGTTTTCGACAATTCTGTTTTTCGTGTGTTGTTTGCTTATTTTGATGAATCTAGGCTAGTAAAAGAGTTTATAAACCATAGATAAGTTGGAATACAGAAGGTTTGACACCAATATAAATAAATAATGAGTTCATTACAGTACCTTGAAGTGGTGTTTTGTTTTCTTTCGCTAACGGAGCTCACGAGATTTTCTGTTAAGTTTTGTGTTGTGAAGGTTTCAAGTTTTGGGTAAAAGTTTGATGGATTATGGAACAAGGAGTGGCAATATCCTAAGCTTGGGTATTCCCATGGAACCCCAAAATAATCTAAGGACACCTAAAATCCAAAGCTTGGGGATGCCCCAGAAGGCATCCCCTCTTTCGTCTACTTCCATCGGTAACTTTACCTAGAGCTATAGTTTTATTCACCACATGATATGTGTTTTGCTTGGAGCGTCTTGTATTATTTGAGTATTTATTTGTTAGTTTACCAAAATCATATTTTCTGTACACGCCTTTTGAGAGAAACACACATGATTCAGAATTTATTAGAATACTCTATGCGCTTCACTTATATCTTTTGAGCTATATAGTTTTTGCTCTAGTGCTTCACTTATATCTTTTAGAGCACGGTGGTGGATTTGTTTTATAGAAACTATTATTATCTCATGCTTCACTTATACTATTTTGAGTGTCTTAAACAGCATGGTAATTTTCTTAAATTGGGAAATTAATCCTAATATGCTAAGTATTTGAGACTAGTAAAAAAACTTTCTTATGAGTGTGCTGAATACTAAGAGAAGTTTGATGATTGATGATTGTTTTGAGATATGGAGGTAGTGATATTAAAGTTGTCCTAGTTGAGTAGTTGTGAAATTGAGAAATACTTGTGTTGAAGTTTGCAAGTCCCGTAGCATGCACGTATGGTAAACGTTATGTAACAAATTTGAAACATGAGGAGTTCTTTGATTGTCTTCCTTATGAGTGGCGGTCGGGGACGAGCGATGGTCTTTTCCTACCAATCTATTCCCCTAGGAGCATGCATGTAGTGCTTGATTTTTGATGACTTGTAGATTTTTGCAATAAGTATATGAGTTCTTTATGACTAATGTTGAGTCCATGGATTATACGCACTCTTACCCTTCCATCATTCCTAGCCTCTTCAGTACCGTGCATTGCCCTTTCTCACATTGAGAGTTGGTGCAAACTTCGCCGGCGCATCCAAACCCTGTGATATGATACGCTCTTTCACACATAAACCTCCTTATATCTTCCTCAAAACAGCCACCATATCTACCTATTATGGAATTTCCATAGCCATTCCGATATATATTGCCATGCAACTTTCCACCGTTCCATTTATCATGACACGTTCATCATTGTCATATTGCTTTGCATAATCATGTAGTTGACATCATATTTGTGGCAAAGCCACCGTTCATAATTTTTCATACATGTCACTCTTGATTCATTGCTATCCCGGTATATCGACGGAGGCATTCATATAGAGTCATACTTTGTTCTAGTATCGAATTGTAACCATTGAGTTGTAAATAAATAGAAGTGTGATGATCATCATTCATAGAGTATTGTCCCAAAAAAAGAAAGGCCAAAAAAAGGAAGGCCCAAAAAAAGAAAATAAAAAGGGGACAATGCTACTATCCTTTTTTTCCACACTTGTGCTTCAAAGTAGCACCATGATTTTCATGATAGAGAGTCTCTTGTTTTGTCACTTTCATATACTAGTGGGAATTTTTCATTATAGAACTTGGCTTGTATATTCCAACAATGGGCTTCCTCAAATGCCCTAGGTCTTCGTGAGCAAGCAAGTTGGATGCACACCCACTTAGTTTCTTTTGTTGAGCTTTCATGCATTTATAGCTCTAGTGCATCCGTTGCATGGCAATCCCTACTCCTTACATTAACATCAATCGATGGGCTTCTCCATAGCCCGTTGATTAGCCGTGTTGATGTGAGACTTTCTCCTTTTTTTCTTCTCCACATAACCCCCATCATTATATTTTATTCCAGCCATAATGCTATATCCATGGCTCACGCTCATGTATTGCGTGAAGGTTGAAAAAGTTTGAGATTACTAAAGTATGAAACAATTGCTTGGATTGTCATCGGGGTTGTGCATGATGAGAGCATTCTTGTGTGACGAAAATGGAGCATGACTAAACTATATGATTTTGTAGGGATGAACTTTCTTTGGCCATGTTATTTTGAGAAGACATAATTGCTTAGTAAGTATGCTTGAAGTATTATTGATTTTATGTCAATATTAAACTTTTATCTTGAATCTTTCGTATCTGAATATTCATACCACAATTAAGAGGGTTAGATTAAAAAAATTATACCAAGTAGCATTCCGCATCAAAAATTCTGTTTTTATCATTTACCTACTCGAGGACGAGCAGGAATTAAGCTTGGGGATGCTTGAAACGTCTCCAACGTATCTATAATTTTTGATTGCTTCATGCTATATTATATTCTGTTTTGGATGATTAATGGGCTTTGTTATACACTTTTATATTATTTTTGGGACTAACCTATTAACCGGAGGCCCAGCCCAGAATTGCTATTTTTTGCCTATTTCAGAGTTTCGCAGAAAAAGAATATCAAATGGAGTCCAAAAGGAATGAAACCTTCGGGAACATGATTTCTGGAACAAACGTGATCCAGAGGACTTGGACCCTACATCAAGAAAGCTACCAGGAAGGCACGAGGTAGGGGGCGCACCTACCCCCCCCCCCCCCCCGGCGTGCCCTCCACCCTCGTGGGGACCATGTTGCTCCACCGACGTACTTCTTCCTCCTATATATACCTACGTACCCCCAAACTACCAGATACGGAGCCAAAAACCTAACTCCACCGCCGCAACCTTTTGTACCCATGAGATCCCATCTTGGGGCCTTTTCCGGAGCTCCGCCAGAGGGGGCATCGATCACGGAGGGCTTCTACATCAACACCATAGCTTCTCTGATGATGTGTGAGTAGTTTACCTCAGAACTTCGGGTCCATGGTTATTAGCTAGATGGCTTCTTCTCTCTCTTTGGATCTCAAAACAAAGTTCTCCATGATTCTCGTGGAGATCTATTCGATGTAACCTTCTTTTGCGGTGTGTTCGTTGAGACCAATGAATTGTTGGGTTTATGATCAAGTTTATCTATGAACAATATTTGAATCTTCTCTGAATTCTTTTATGTATGATTGGTTATCTTTGCAAGTCTCTTCAAATTATCAGTTTGGTTTGGCCTACTAGATTGATCTTTCTTGCAATGGGAGAAGTGCTTAGATTTGGGTTCAATCTTGCTGTGTCCTTTCCCAGTGACCGTAGGGGCAGCAAGGCACGTATTGTATTGTTGCCATCGAGGATAACAAGATGGGGTTTATATCATATTGCATGAGTTTATCCCTCTACATCATGTCATCTTACTTAAAGCGTTACTCTATTCCTTTGAACTTAATACTGTAGATGCATCCTGGATAGCGGTTGATGTGTGGAGTAATAGTAGTAGATGCAGGCAGGAGTCGGTCTACTTGTCTCGGACGTGATGCCTATATACATGATCATACCTAGATATTCTCATAACTATGCTCAATTCTGTCAATTGATCAACATTAATTTGTTTACCCACCATAATACTTATGCTCTCGAGAGAAGCCACTAGTCAAACCTATGGCCCCCGGGTCTATTTTCCATCATATTAATCTCCCGTTAACAAGCTATTTCTGGTGTCATTTTTATTTCGCTTTATTTACTTTGTATCTTTATCATAAAAATACGAAAAATATTATCTTATCATATCTATCAGATCTCACTTTCGTAAGTGACCGTGAAGGGATTGACAACCCCTTTATTGCGTTGGTTGCGAGGATTTTATTTGTTTGTGTAGGTGCGAGGGACTCGTGCGTGGCCTCCTACTGGATTGATACCTTGGTTCTCAAAAACTGAGGGAAATACTTACGCTACTTTGCTGCATCACCCTTTCCTCTTCAAGGGAAAACCAACGCAGTGCTCAAGAGGTAGCATGCATTGTTATTCATCAGTATGTACTTCATCTGTCTACCATACCATGTTTTTTACATTGAAGTGCTATTCTAGTGCTCTATTGCAATGCCATCTTAGTTTCCCAATCATACACGTGTATGTTGCCTTAGTTTTTTCTGTACGTATTCCACTAGCATACAGTTTTACATTCAACTAGTGTTTTTTTACTGTGTTGTCCTGTCGTATCCCCAGCTCTTACACCATACTCCCTCTGTCTGGATTACATGTTGCCGAAATGGATAAAAAGGATGTATCTAGAACTAAAATACGCCTAGACCCATCCATTTTTTCTGGATGGAGGGAATACATGTCAATATGTCATGCCTTTCTATTCTTCAGTACCTATTCCATCTCTCTGCTGTAGCATGTTTTATAATTGAAGCACCATTCTTCTATACAAGGCATGCAAGGGGAAGACGACTATGTTAGAATCTGAAGGGTTACAAACCAGGTCTTTGCAAAAGATCCAAACGCCAGGAGATAATAAACCAACTCCAGTTTTTATAGATACTGCTCCAGCACAGAGAAACCCAACTCCTACTGATAATAAGGAGATTCCAGTGGCCAAAGAACTAGTCTGCTCCAGTCCAGCAAAAATATGTCAACTCCGTTCTAAGAAGTGTGTGCGTATCCTTGCATCATGAAATTTTATAGCATGCTGATCATATTTTCTACATGTTTCTGACGCATCTCTCTTTTAGAAAATAAGGTTAATAGATAGAAGAATTTCTGCACTGGTATCGTCTGTGAGGAAAGATTCTTGCAGGAATTCTCTGTACTCCAATGCACATGTAAGTACCTGTTGTATATCACCATATTTTTACATCAGCATGTATTTTGTTAATCGGCGTGAATCCAACCTTTATTTGATCTAAATTCAGCTGTAGCAAAATGTATGATTAAAGGCCACAATGTTGATTTTTGTAAGGAAAACTGCCTGGTAGTTTTGCATCCTGAGCTGCATGAGTGTACTATCTCATATTAGTGGGTTTGATTACTTTGGTTATGCAGTGGGTTTTCAGTGTTTTTTTACTATGTTGTCATGTCGTATCCCTAGCTCTTACATCATACTCCCTCCGTCCGGATTACATGTCGCAGAAATGGATAAAATTGGATGTATCTAGAACTGAAATACGCCTAAACCCGTCCATTTATTTCCGGATGGAGGGAATACATGTCAATATGTCATGCCCTTCTATTCTTCAGTACCTATCCCATCTCTGATGTAGCATGTTTTATAATTGAAGCACCATTCTTCTATATAAGGCATGCAAGGGGAAGACGGCTATGTTAGAATCTGAAGGGTTACAAACCAGGTCTTTGCAAAAGATCCAAACGCCAGGAGATAATAAACCAACTCCATTTTTGATAGATACTGCTCTAGCATAGAGAAACCCAACTCCCATTGATAATAACTAGATTCCAGTGGCCAAAGAACTAGTCTGCTCCAGTCTAGCAAAAGAATGTCAACTCCATTCTAAGAAGCGTGTGCGTATCCTCGCATCATGAAATTTTATAGCATTCTGATCATATTTTCTACATGTTTCTTACCCATCTCTCTTTTATAAAATAAGGTTAAATGATAGAAGATTTCCTTCATTGGGATTGTATTCGAGGAAAATATCTTTCGGGAATTCTCTGCGCTCCAATGCTGATGTAAGTACCTGTTCTATATCACTATATTTTTACATCAGCATGTATTTTGTTAATCGGCGTGAATCTAACCTTTGTCTGATCTAAAATTAGTTGTAGCAAAATGTTAAAGGCGCCAATGTTGATTTTTGTAAAGAAAACTGCCTGGTAGTTTTGCATACTGAGCTGCATGAGTGTACTATCTCATATCATGCACATTACTGAATTGTAGTGCTGCTCTAGTTGCCCATTCATTCATTGTGTCAATGTTGCTTTCATATTACCTTACCTGGCTGATGATAGTTGTGCCATATTGTGTTAATTTGGTGTTGGCTAGTTTCCCAAATGTTCGTTGTGCCAATGTTGCTTTCCTATTATCTGACTTGGCCAATGATAGCAATGCTAGTGTCTTAATTTGGTGCAGGATGCTGAAGATAAGAAGACAAACTCTGAAAATAGCAAGGCAACCCCATTGTTTCTTTCCAATAAATCTAGGCCAGGTAATATGCCAATAACTCATGATTAATTTGTTTGGTTCCCCTCCTAATTTATGTTATCATGCAGTGGTCGAGTCACTCTCCCCTATCAATAATACAAGCCTGCCAAAATCGCCATCTGAATCTGTTCAGTATCCTCTGTCTCGAATGCAATGGAAAAAATGTATGTTTCTGAACCAATTAATGGCTGAAGGAATGATGGAAATGGTGGAGGAATCAGAGGTGCAGAGTCATGCAACACAACAACTGAATAATGTTTTCAGAGACAGTGTAGCAAAGTAGCAAGAACTTGCCCACATGCTTATGTGCGTCATTCATGTTGAGGTTGCAGATTGTGACGTTGTAGATCGTTAGGTTCTGTTCATTTATTTGCACTGGCATCAATCTTTGATTGCCCATTGGATGTAATTTCCTGTAATATATGCTGGATGTGCAACGTTTTTTCCTGTATGTCACACCTTTGCTTGATTGGTTTTGGTTCCATGCATAATTGGCCTAAAGACATGTATGAACTTTAGTGGGCCAATTAAGTTAATGGGCCGTTACCAGGCCGAAAGTTAATGGCAGGCCCTCTTAACTCCCGGGTCGTTAACAGGCTGACATCGAAGCAGGCAACAGGTGGGCCCAATTGATTTCACGGGCCGTTAACAGACCGTTACTAAGTTGGGGCTACATATGGCCCAACTATACTGCGGGCCTTTAGCAGGCCGAAAGAGACAGCGGGCTTGTACTGGACCATGAAGAGCATGGGCCGCTAAGAGGCCGAAAGTCAGGTCATATTGTAAATGGCCCAACTATGTTGTGGGTCTTTAGCAGGCCGAAAGAGAAACTGGGTTGGTATTGGACCATGAAGGGCATGGGCCATTAAAAGGCCAAAACTCAGGTTCGACTACAAATGGCCCAACTCATTTATGGTCCGTTAGCAGGCTGAAAGGCACACGTACAGGCCCGGGAATTGGCCCAACACTTAAATGGGTTGCTAAAAGGCCAAAACTCAGGTCCGACTACAAATGGCCCAACAGATACATGGGCCGTCACCAGGCTGAAAGACACACCGGGCCGGAAATTGGCCCAACACTTAAATGGTTCGCTAAAAGGCCGAAATATGTACATCGTAAAATTGGCCCATCCACTGAATGGGCCGTTAACATGCCAAAATCTCATCGGGTCGATATTGAGCCCAAATATATAGCGGGCTGTTAACGGGTTCAAAATGATGATGGGCTGCAATGGTGTCAAATCTTTAACGGGCCGTTGACGGGCCGAATTGGCACATCTCGTATGGGTCGTGGGCTTAAATGGACCTGACACAAGTAGGCCTTATATGGGCCGGCCTGCTATTTTTTACTGGGCTGGCCTTTTTCACCGGAATGGGCCATTGTTGGGTCATGCCGTGTGTCGACCTATCATAGGCGCCTCCTGTCCAATGAGTGGATGACATCTTTCCCAACGGTGAGGCAACACATGTTTCCTCCGGCCAATGATGATTTTACACGTGGAAAATCCTGATTGATCCGGGCTGTTAACGGGTTATCGGATCCAAAATCGGACCCGATAGCTTAACGGCGTTCCATTATGGTGGATGCCATGTGTCAGTCACCCTTGATGAAAGCACTTCTGTGACGCGCGATTTATCATCATGGAAGTGGACACCTCCGTGATGATAATTTTGGTAATGTCATGGAACACTTCTACGACAGCACAGGTATGACTATCTTGATTCTGTCATAAATTTGTCATGAATGTACATGCATGACAGAAAATGTGACCTACTGTGACAAACACGTATCATCACGGAAGTGTATTTTTTTGTAGTGAAACCCTAATCATCAAGAGTAAAATCAGGAAAGTGGAACTAGCTGGACCAGTGGGTGGCGCACATGCTTTTCGAAATGAATATAGGAACATTAGGTGACCAATTAAACGTTCTCTGTTTTAGTATTATGAGCATCATATCAGATTCATATTTCAACATGTATGCTTTGGAATTATGAGTGGAATGTTGTTTCACTTGATGGGTTAAGGTCTTGAGGAGCAGTGCTAGCACGAGACGAAGCAGTGAAGCACCTACGATGATGGTAGTGAATATAAAGGGGGGAAACCATAAGCTTTACGAGTATAGTGACCGTGACATGGTGGATCTAAAGGTGCAAACTGGACAAAGCTACTTCGCAACCAATGTTTGCATTCAACTAGCCACTACGATTTGGTACAGACAAGAAAAGTACAGCAAAAAATTTAAGATCTATTTTCTGGGTGAGATCAATAACTTAAGCACATATGGAAGAGTACCACCTCTCTTGCGACACCGTGTAGGCCCCTGTTGATACGTTGAGGGTGTTGCGGGTGCGATGGCTGTCGGTGGCGGGGAAGAAGACTTTAGATGGCAGACGGCCAGGTAGGGGGATAAATCATGTTGTCGTGGACGAGGCGGTCGTAGGAGCGGCAACGGCAAGGTGGATGACAGCACCGATGAAGCGAGACGAGGCGATGAAAGGATCCTGGTCTGGCGCCGTGGATGAGAGACGTCCATCTCTTGCAGTGGACGACGGGGTAGGGGTAGCGGCTCCGGCAAGGTGGAGGATGGGGTGGCAGACGGAGGAGGCTGGCCGCAGTGGGGAGGTTTTCGTGGCGCCGACGGTGTATGAATGGGGAAATGGAGGGGGAGGGGGATCTCAAACTTTGGGACGCACTTGCCTGAAATGTGGGAAAGTTACGAACTTATCCCCCGTTTAAAATTTCGGACATCACGTCGGTTGGGGATAGGACGGTAATCTCGCATCTCCCAAATATTTTTCAGTAACGATTTCAGGCGAGGAGGGGGTGTTTTGCCGCCCACGGTTGGCGCCCACGGTGTATGAACGGGGCTGATAGGTCGGGCGGTTGTGTCACGTCTGAGGGAAGTTACACATCTGCCCCTATTTAAAATATTAGCCTACATCAACTTCGGACGAGGAGAGTTTGTTTTGCCGCCCACCATGGATGAATGGGGAAATGGAGGGAGAGACACATGTCTTTCAGACAAGCTTGAATCAAATGTGTTTTGCCGCCCACGTTTGGCGCCCACCGTGTCTGAAAGGGCTCAGAGGCCGTCGTGTCACGTCTGATTGAAGTTACTAGTCTACCCCTATCGACAGCAGTGTAAATCCGGTCGATAAGGATGTTAAGTGTCAGCGGTAGACAGTAATTTCCATCTCGCAAACACTTGCTTCGGGCAGCCCACAAAAGATAATGGGTGTTTAGCCGCTTCGTGCAAAACTTGGGAGAATTAGCATTCACGTTTGCCCTGGGCCCTGGCAACTAAATCCAAATCCATTTTTTATTCGATTACGAATATCCACAGATAATTATACGTTTTTTTATTTATTTCTTCAAAACCACAACAAATATTTATTCCACCTTTATATATGATTATGATTTAGAAATGTCGTGATCTTCGAATTCAGTAGGTTGGATACACTTTGAGTCAAACATTTATTTCATCCAATACAATATGCTCGCATGAAAAACAGTTCACCTTATGTCAATCATACAAGTACTGAGGATTACCTCGCCTAAAAAATTTGGATCATTACAACACATGGACAACATAGGGGGTCTTACAACATACTCCATTCAGAGACATGACACAACATGCAAGTACAATCATCTAATGACAATTTCAACTGCTATCTAAATAAGAACTGGGATTACCCTGGGCTTCAGATAGCAGAAGCAGCAGGACCTCCTCCGTCTTCAAATGCAACATTCTTACTTCCTCCCATTCTTGGGTTGCTTGCATAATGCGTGCAACTAATTGCATAATTTCTAGCTTCAAGATCGAGATTACCTCATTCATGGCAGCCACACCATCTCTTTCTGCCTCTAGTAGAGCCTCAAGAACTATAATATATGTGCTCAGACTGCTCTCCGACGGTGTTGCCTCTGAACTTCTACCATCTGGTAACATGGATGGCGCACTGCTTCCACAAATATATTCTGGGGTTGTACATTGTGTCCTAGTGTGAACGGCATCCTAAAAGGTTTCCGCTGGACATAAGTAAGAGATAGTTATCTCATGATCCAGGTAGTAAGCTTACATGGTAAATAACATACGAATTATTGCCGAGCATGGCAAGCTATATTTAAATGGTTTGAAGCAGCATCAGCCGAAAAGAAATTAAAATGGTAAGATGAAAGTAGGGATGTAAGTGGCAAATAAACGACATCCGCCAGTCCCATCTAGTTAGTTTTTGCTAGCTCCCTGGTTCATTTTCCTCAAAAAACAAAAACTCTTTTGAACTATCATACCACTAGTGGACTTTAATCGGGATTAAACGGGACCCAGTTGACATCCCTAGTTGAAAGGGATTATACCACCGCTATATTTAAGTTGCCAAGGCATCTAAGCAGTTGAAATAATCTGAGAAGACACTTAACAGTGTGGCCTCATATAAACTACGAAGACAGTCTTGTGATGAAGTTCAGAGGAAAAGTTAAGGACTCAAATGAACTAAGCATGCATTTCTTTATGATAGTACAGTAGGCACTGCTGACATATTGGCCAACTCAGGTATAGCGTAACAAGTAACAAACAAGCATTCGAATCAAGCAATACGGAAAAGCAGACAACTAAACTATTTGTTATTCTGTAGGATTATAGGTTGAGGGCACAAGCCAAGAAAGCAGCCCACACGCATTACATTTCACATGTACTAAAACACACTGGCTTACCATATGTTGCTGTGAAGCCTCGCTGCTGTTGCAATGTTCTTTGAAGATATCGTCAGCATCCCGTGGTTGCAAATCTACTTGTTGTAGTTTATTCTGGACCCTCTATTTAGGTAAAATTAATTTTAATCACATGCACTGGTTCGAATTGATCATCAGTGGTTCATCTAAACTAATGAAAGAAGGGTGTGTGCATACACGACAATATATCTGCATCCCTCTATTTTTATGCTTGTTCGAGGTGCCAGCCCCAAAAGAACAAATATTTTGCTTGATGGGGTTGGCAGCTCCATAATTAATAGAAGCATCAAATTAGTCATGCAATTTAGGAAGATCAAGGACACACACAAAAGTAATGAATAGAGGCTCGGAGCAGTGATGTAATAGCTAGCATCAGAAAATGTATGGTAAAACAAACAAAAACCAGCGAAACCACATGCTAGTTTGTTGATGTGTAATTAAGCATAGAGAACATGAAGCAGACTGATGGAACCAACAGGTGGCATCAGAACAACACCATTATCATAAATATAGCATGCAAGAAGTAAAATAGTAGGCAGTGATATCTAGGAAGTACAGTAATACTTAGGACAAAACTAAAGCATATTAACTATGTGTGCACTGGTATGTAATTTAGCACATGTAACATGTTCACTGCCAGAAGTATGGCCCTACAGGTGCAAGCAGAATAACGCGTCTCATGAAAAACTGACTGGTGCCTTAAAGAAATTCAAAGGTGCGGTGCTTATGCTAAGAAAGTGAACGTAGGCGCCGGCCGTTGGATAATAGTACCTGATTCTCGGTGGCGTATGGGTATCATTGGCATACTTGATAGCTAAGGATCCTCGATGGTTCTCGTGTTGCAGTTGAGTTTGGGCCTGCCGTCGCCGTCGCTGAAGCGGCTCCGGTGCTATGGTTGTGGCGCCTGTCGACATACAGGAAAGCTCATCTGTGGTAAGTGAACAGTTGCACAATAAAGAGAAAAACCGAAGGAGTACAAATTGAAATAACCTGATGAGGCTGTGGCGTCGGTAAAGCAGGGCCGGTGGAGTTGAATATGGCGTCCGTGGAGCGGGTCCGGTGCAGTGGACGAAGGCTTCGGTGGGCGCGTTGTACAGTGCTTTCGGTGAGGCGGATCTGTTGCGGCGGACGAGGGCTTGTATGAAGGGCCAGCGAAGGGATGGACGAGGGAGTCAGTGAAGGGCCTACACTGTGGTGGACGAGGGCGCCGGTTAAGCAAATCCGGTGCAGTGGACCATGATGGCGGTCAAGGAGATCTGGAGCGGTGGACAAGCCAGTCGTTGAAGCGGCTCCAGTGAAGTGGTGAGTTGGCAGTTGGGGGTTCCAAGGTGCGGAAGGTAGATCCGTCGGGGTGTGAGGTCCACCACTGCGGCGGAGGACTAGATTCGGCGGCTTGCCGTGGTTGGGGGGTCGGGGAGGGGAAGGGGAGGGGCTCTGGGGAAGAATGTTAGGGGCAAAGAGGGGAAAACAATGGAGTTACCAAAGCAACCCTTTTCCGTTCATGTGGCAGGGGTAAAACAGGAATATCACAGGGCTAAACTTTCGGGCGCGAGATATTTCGATGTGAGCGGGAAGTTTGAAAGCTTTTGGTGCCTGAAATTATATTCTGCTCTTGTATGGCCGACTATGATATCATGGCCGAGAATTTGTTTGTTTTGCACGCAAAAAAAGTGCAAGTTTTGAAAATCAATGTCTCCAACTCAAAACTTAGATTGTCCATTCAATTCAAATATGGATCATTGAGCTACTACAAGCAAATACCATCATACGGTCCAATTCAAATGAAATTCCAAATGTGTTTATCCTAAATATGATGACAAAAGCAAAAATGTGTATGTGTATGAATAAAGTGGATGATTATAAAGTTTGAACATGCCCGTATGTGTATATCTCTAGGTTTGATATATGAATTTGAAATCACAAAATCCTAGCTTAAAAAATGTACCTCTGTTTAAATGAATTACAAAAGCTAATGATGGAGTCGAATTCCAAAATTCCAATCTTAGGTTTGTAATTCTGGTACATCAAGGTATATCACACATGTTCAAAAGTATTGTTATCTCATAGTCCAAACTGTGAAACAAATTGATCAACCATGAGTGCACACACTATTGACCATGTATATCTCAATTACGCTAAATTTCCTCAAATATAGACACCTCACTCTTTATCTGAAGCCAACCCCCCCCCCCCACCCTCGTCGCCCACCCCCCCCTCCCACACACACACACACATAGAGAAGTCGTTCTCTCCCCCAAACACCAACACATGAGCACATTAACATCCCTCTCTCTTCTAAAGTCCGGACCCCAATATAGGTCTCTATCACTTTGTCTCTTGGGCATGCACACATCTCTTCCCCGACTCTCTAGCTAGGTCTCCCAGCATCTCTCTTTCCCAAGCACACACACTATGTAGAGTGTATCTTTCCCATACACACAAAATGTCTCCACCAAACGTCTATCTCCCTAGTTATGTGGTTCTCGCACACTCACCTCACACACTGCCCCCACTACAAACAAGCACACTTTGTCTCCTTGTGCACCACTCTCCTCTTTCTATCTCTCCCACATGCGGACCCACCCCAGTTCCTCCCTGTATACATATACGTCGCGACTCTTTCCATAGCTCCCTAATGTATCATCGTTCCTGATCTTGCACATTGTTCTCTACACCATCTATTCTAGATCTCTCATGAAGTCCCTATCACACACACGATGACTCGCTTCCCTTGCGTCTCCGCACATAGGCCAATTTCAAACAAAATCAACATTGTCTCCCTATGTATAAGCCATTTATGGACACACACGCCCCCTCTCTTCCTCTCTCTCTCTCTCTCTCTCTGTCGCTAGCTCTCTCTCTCTCACCCCTCTCCCACACACACTCGATGTCTCTTCCAAATAGTCTGCTCCCCCCACCCGCACCCATGCTATCCCGCTACTACACATGTCACACCATTCCCCCTTCCCTTATACTAGTTTTACACCATTGGTAGTCCCTCTACTCCACATACACACACTCCCTCTCACACACAAACACGCGCACAAACACACAAAGACACGCACAAACACCCATTAATCTGGATCCTCATCTCTCCCCATGTCCGCATGTGTATCTCACACACTCACTCTCTAATTATGTATATGTGTCTCCACGTTACACAACACAAAGCCCCATGTACATGTCCCTCTCTATCCTCCACACATATAGACACAAAGAATCTATTATCGTTGCCTCAGTCTCTAGACATATCACACACGCACACTCTCTCTCTGTCTCTCGCAAACACGCTCAACAAGGGTTTCCCCGTGAATAACTTACCATCTATTCATCAACAGTCGTGGCAGTACGGCGAACACGAGACGTGAAAAAGAATAAATCTACACGTGGTTAGACCACCTAGTATGACTACTAGGACTAGAGCAAGCCAAAAAAGCGCCGCCGTCACCCCCTCCTTATCGGCGACGGGAAAACCTTTGTTTTACGCAGTCGAGAAGTCATTGTGCTAAGGCCTCACATGCTGAGGCGTTGAATAGAATGTATATGCTAGTTTACAGAAACAAGTATCAATAATATGTTTGTACCTCCATACTTATATTTCTTCTCTTATAAAAAACCGAGTTGGTGATGATGGTACGCGTGCCATCTTGCAATATAGACCGTCCGATCTATATCTGACGGATGGAAATTAAACTAATAGATACCCGCACCCCTCTCCACATTTGCAGGCAAGGCCTTCCCTCGTTCATCCATATCTCCAACAACCTCATTGTTGAGAAATTAAGAAAGGAAGCCTCTGGAACAAACTGGCCTGGTGGCCGCTGCCGGCGTCGTCAATCCCCATGCCTCCGCTAAGTCCGACCACCAATCACCACCACGCCTCACTCCTCTTCACCTTATCTCCTATTTCTCGAGATATCATTAGTTTTTACACATGGGATTACTCCCGCATGGGTCAATCACAATAAGTGTTTTACAAAAAATGCATCTTGATGTTCCATGCAATACACGAATCTTGCTAGTACTCCTACAGAAGACTAAGTTGGTGATGATGGTGTCTCTGCCATCCGTCATTTGTGACTATTAGATCTACATCTAACGAATGTGAGGTAAGTTGTTGCCTTTTCTCACCAACATCCCACTTGTGGCGACCCGACCCGAATGCATCAAGTCTACTGTGCTCCGGTGTCATCCCTGGATCAGTAATGCTGACACCACACAGTACATCGAAGGATTTATAGCAGAGTGGCAATCACACACTTATTACATCGTTGTCTCAAAGAGAACTTATTACAATAAATATGGCTTAAAGCCATCTAATAATGATAACAGCGGAAGACTCGGAAGATAAATGGGTCCATCAACTCCAACGGCATCACTGAGTATAGAACCACGACCTAAAAGCACCTTACTCGTCGTCTAAAAAGTCTGCAACATGAAAGTTGCAGCCCGAAAACGGGTCAGCACATGGAATATGCTGGCAATGTAACACATAGAGAGTAATGGAATGAAACAGCTATACTATATGCATATATGGCTGGTGGAAAGCTCTATGGTTACAGTTTTGCGTAAAGCCAGTTTTTCCCTACTGCAAAGGAATAAATTTATTTAACTATCATGGTAGTTGTTAAACATTGAGAATGGTTGACAGCATTTCGATCCCAATTAAGTGGACAATTAAAACCCAACAACATTAATTAGAAGTAACGTGATGAGATTCACATGATATTCAAGTACTAGATACTCAAGTTGTCCATAACCGGGGACACGGCTAATCATGATTAGTTTGTACACTCTGCAGAGGTTTGCGCACTTTTCCCCACAAGACTTGATCGCCTCCGTTTCCTTTCTCGCACTACAGGGTGTTTGAGAAGACGGATGACCGAGACATAGTCTTTCAGAAGCGCTAGCACCTTACGATCGGGTAGACCGTACCACCGATATCCCCTACAGCTGCTAGTCTACTACTGTAAGAGTTCGCATGACTTAGTCAACTATGCCAGAGCCCATAATGGCTTGTGGCTGCACACGGAAGTTACTAGCATGAATGATCTTATGATCCCTTTGAGCCTGGGTGGCGGTCCAAAATAAAATAGGCAAGTCCTGATAGAAACCAGGTGCCTCAATCCACCCAGATGTGTGTTTAAGTTGCCACCTTAGATAAACCATTAAAATTAATAAACTCACATCTGTCATGGATATCACTCACCCAATCCACGTCTACTAGCATAGCATGGCATTATAAGCAAACGTAGAAGTAACTCCCAAAGGTTTCATAATAAATAGGTAATAGGTACTATCTCATCTACTTCCCATCCCACAATTTAATTAGATCCTAATCATGCAATGTGAGAGGATTGATCTAATGCAATAAAACATGGGTTGTAGATAAGGTATGATCAAAATGTTACTTGCCTTGCTGATGATCCGCGAGACCTAGGGTTTCGAAGTAACAGGCAGCGCAATCCGGGTGATCTATCGCAGAAAAACAACAAGCACACAATAAGTAATCATCTAATGCACAGGAAAAACTCGAACAAGAGAACGAACCAGAAAGTTCAACTTAAGAACTCCGGTTGCAAAGAAAGAACAAACCGAACAAAGAAACGGAAAACAAACGGCGGAAGAAAACAACTCGGTTCTAGCAAGTTGAAACTAGGTCAAATTTTACTGTGGCAAAAACTTGTTCAAGTTGATTAGTCGGAACGGCGGTTTCGAAACGGAACTCCAGATCCTTGAATCACCTGATTCCGATAAACGAGCGAGAAGAAAGACTAGAACGAAGATCGGATCTGAGATCACGATCGCGGAATAAATCCGATGAAAAGAAAGAGACGAACGGTTAAACGAACAGACGTTCGTTAACCGGGAAAAATCGGTGATCACATTCGTTGAGACGAGCGGTCCGAAAGAAGAACGAAAACCGATCTAGGGTTTCGGAAAAGAAAACCGAAACAAAGAACCGGAAAAGAAACCGGAAAAGAAACGGAATGGTTCTTTTATGAAAAACCGAACCATGGAAAGAAAAAGAGGCGCGGCGCGGGGCTACCTCCGGCGAGGCGGAACTCCGGCGGCGGCGGGGAAAGGGCGACGGCGGCTAGGCGGCGGCGGCTAGGCGTTGGCGGCGGCGGGTGGCGGCGCGGCTAGAGGCGGCGGCGGCTTGGGGAGGAGAGGGGGGGTGTTGGTATTTATATAGGATGGGGGGGTCTCTTGCTTGGGGAAGGGGCAAGGGGAGGCGGCGGCGGCTTGGAGTCCCGCTGGGACTCGGCCTGGCGGCGGTGGCTGGCGGCTGGCGCGCGCTGCTGGGCCGGCCTTGGCCCAGGCGGCTGGGCCTGCGGGATTTTTTTTTGAAACGGTTACGCGCGCAGAAAAACAAAAAAAAAGCTAAACGAACTCCAAAATTCCTAAAGTAAATTTTCCCCGCTCCTAAAAATGAGCCGAACAAAATGAACTTTACTCCGGACCTAGAATGCAATTTTTTTGAAAACGCGCATTTTTCCCTATCCAAATAAAAAGCAAACAAAACTCCGGCAAAACCAAAATTTGATTTATTCATTAGATCTTCATTTTTCCTAACTTTGGGAAAGTCATATTATTCCCTCTCTCATTTTTTTTTTGATATTGGAAAAATAATTGAAGATGAAATAAATAAATCAAATGATCCTTTTTTCCAAAATTTGAGAGAACTCTCAAATATGAAAATAACGAAATCTCCAACTCTCTCCGAAGGTCCTTGAGTTGCGTGAAATTTCTAGGATCGACCAAAATGCAAGAAAATATGCTATGCATGATGATCTAGTGTATAACATTCCAAATTGCAAATTTGGGATGTTACAAACCTACCCCCTTAAAATGAATCTCGCCCTCGAGATTCGGGTTGGCTAGAAAATAGGTGAGGGTGGTCCTTGAGCAAATCTTCTTCTCTTTCCCAGGTGGCCTCATCCTCTGAGTGGTGGTTCCACTGAACTTTGCAAAACTTGATAACCTTGCTGCGGGTAACTCTCCTGGCATAATCGAGAATCTTGACTGGCTTCTCCTCATATGTTAAGTCGTCCTCCAACTGAATCGCTTCAAGCGGTACTGTATCTCTTAGCGGTACCTCCGCCATCTCGGCGTGACATTTCTTCAGCTGAGAAACATGGAATACATCATGAACTCCTGACAGTCCCTCTGGTAATTCCAACTTATAAGCAACTTCTCCCATACGTTGCAAGATCCTATACGGTCCAACGAAACGCGGTGCTAACTTTCCCTTAACTCCAAAGCGCTTGACTCCTCGAAGTGGGGATACTCGGAGATAAACTCTGTCTCCGGTTTCGTAGACTGTCTCCTTGCGTTTAAAATCTGCGTAGCTCTTCTGCCTGGACTGGGCTACCTTGAGCCTATCGCGAATCAACTTAACTTTCCGTTCAGACTCCTTAATCAAATCTGGTCCAAAGAATTGACGGTCTCCAACTTCGTCCCATGACAACAGTGTCCTGCACCTCCTTCCGTATAAAGCTTCGAAAGGTGCCATCTTCAAACTGGTTTGGTAACTGTTGTTATAAGAAAACTCCGCATACGGCAAGTTATCGTCCCAGCTAGATCCATAATCTAGTGCACAAGCTCTCAGCATATCTTCCAAAATCTGATTGACTCTCTCGGTCTGTCCATCCGTCTGTGGGTGAAAAGATGTGCTGAACTCCAGTCTGGTTCCTAAAGTTTCATGCAACTGATTCCAAAACTTTGAGGTAAATTGGGTTCCTCTGATACGGTACTCCTCGGAACTCCATGCAAACAAATGATCCTAGTCATGTATATCTTCGCCAACTTAGCACTGGTGTAAGTGGTCTTAACTGGAATAAAATGTGCTACCTTCGTCAAACGATCAACTACTACCCATATCGAGTCATAGCCTGATTTTGTCCTGGGTAGTCCTGTGATAAAATCCATGCCTATCTTATCCCACTTCCATTCGGGTATCGGCAATGGTTGTAACAATCCTGCTGGCTTCTGATGCTCTGCCTTTACTCTCTAACATACGTCACAAACTGCTACATATGCTGCAATATCCTTCTTCATTCCGGTCCACCAGAATGTTTCCTTCAAATCCAAATACATCTTGGTATTCCCTGGGTGAATCAAATACGGTGAATCATGTGCCTCTTGCAAAATCAACTTCCTGATCTCCGGGTCATTTGGCACATAAACACGGTCCTCAAACCATAGGGTATCGTGCTCGTCCTCACGAAATCCTTTAGCTTTTCCTTTTCTCAGTTTCTCCTTTATAGAAGCAATCTCCTTGTAAGATTTCTGAGCCTCTCTGATTTTATCCATCAATGTTGACTGAATATCCAATGCTGCTACATAGCCTCTCGGAACTATTTCGAAACATAGCTCACGAAGGTTTTCTGCTAACTCCTTGGGTATTTTCCCCGTCATTAGAGTATTGCCATGGCTCTTACGGCTCAATGCGTCAGCTACTACATTAGCTTTTCCGGGATGGTAATGCAATCTCATGTCATAATCCTTGATGAGCTCCAACCATCTCCTTTGTCGGAGGTTCAACTCCTTCTGAGTGAAAATGTACTTCAAACTCTTGTGATCCGTGTACACCTCACAATGATTTCCAATGAGGAAATGTCTCCACGTCTTCAATGCATGCACTATGGCTGCTAACTCCAAATCATGCGTGGCATACTTTAATTCGTGAGGCTTCAGTTGTCGTGAAGCATACGAAACAACTCTTCCTTCCTGCATAAGCACTGCTCCAAGTCCTCGACGTGAAGCGTCGCAATACACCTCATAATCCTTGGTCTGATCTGGCAAAATCAATACTAGTGAGGTAACCAAGCATTTCTTCAATTCCTAGAAACTAGCCTCACACTCCTCAGTCCATATGAACTTAGTGTCCTTCTTCAACAACTCAGTCATAGGCTTTGCAATCTTTGAAAAGTTCTCAATAAATCTCCGGTAGTATCCTGCGAGTCCAAGAAAACTCCGGATCTCTCCAACTTTCGTTGGTGATTCCCATTCAGTTACGGTCTCAACCTTAGTGGGGTCAACTGCTATACCTTCTCCGGATATAACGTGTCCGAGGAATCCAACTTCCTTCAACCAAAACTCACATTTGCTGAATTTGGCGTATAACTGATGTTCCCTTAGTTTCTCCAAAACCAAACGCAAATGTTCCTTATGCTCCTCTTCATTCTTTGAATAAACCAGGATGTCATCAATGAACACTACGACGAATTTATCCAAAAACTCCATAAACACTTTGTTCATCAGGTTCATAAAATAGGCAGGTGCGTTAGTCAATCAAAATGACATAACGGTATACTCATACAGTCCATATCTCGTGGTGAATGCTGTCTTAGGTATGTCCTGCTCCCGAATCTTCAATTGATGGTACCCTGATCGCAAATCGATCTTGGAAAACACTTTAGCTCCTTGCAACCGATCAAACAGATCGTTGATCATTGGCAGTGGGTACTTGTTTTTGATGGTTACTTCATTCAATCCCCGATAATCTACAACCATCCTTAATGATCCATCCTTCTTTTCCACTAGAAGTACGGGTGATCCCCAAGGCGAAGAACTTTGGCGAATGTAACCTTTCTCCAGTAACTCCTTAATCTGGTTCTTAATTTCTACCAAATCCTTTGCTGGCATCCGGTATGGTCGCTTCGATATTGGGCCTGTACCTGGCAATAACTCAATCAAAAACTCAATGTCTCTATCCGGTGGCATACCTGGCAATTCCTCAGGAAATACATCAGGGTAATCCTTCACCACTGGTACTTCCTCCTGCACGACTCTTGTTAGGCAATTTACTTGTGTCCTGTTTGGCACATGCCGGGATACATACTTGATCCTTCTTCCTTCTGGTGTGGTAAGCAAAATTGACTTACTAGCGCATTCAATGTTTCCTTCATACTTTGATAACCAATCCATGCCTAATATCACATCCAATCCTTGAGATCCCAATACTATTAGGTCTGAGGGAAACACATAGTTACCAATCCTTAATGGTAACCGATCACACCATCGTCTAGCCATAAACTCCGCTCCTGGTGAGCTTACTAACATGGGTGACCTAAGGGCTTGGGTTGGCAGGTTATATTTATCCACAAATCCCCTTGATATGTATGAATGCGATGCACCAGTATCAAAAAGTAGGAGTGCGGTAAATGACTTAACCAGAAACTTACCGATTACTGCATCAGGCTGATCTTCAACCTCCTCCACATTAACGTGGTTCACCTGTCCCCTGTTGAAAGGGTTCGGCTTCTTCCCAGAGCTTCCATTGCCATTTCCATTCTGGCCTTCAGGACATTCATTGGCATAATGTCCGGTCTTCGAACACTTGAAACAGGTGACTTGACTCAGGTCTCTCTTGGTTGGGGTCGATGGGGTGGTCCGGTTCTGGCCGTTGCTTCCTCCATTCCCATTACCATTCTTGTGGCCATTATGGTTGTGCGAGCTACCTCCTCCATGGGTGTGCTGAAACTGAAATCCCGGTTTAGGGGTAAAACGGGGCTTCTGCTGGGCTCCAGAGTTATACTTCCCCTGTCTATACTTCCTCTTACGGTTCTCAATCTGCTGTTGCTTTCCTTCAATCATGATGGCACGATCTACCAACTCCTGGTAGTTGTTGAAACTTGCTACCATCAACTGCATGCTTAGCTCATCATTCAGTCCTTCCAGAAACTTCTCCTGCTTAGCTGCATCCGTAGCAACGTCATCTGGGGCATAACGTGCTAACTTGCTGAAGTCGTCAACGTACTGGCCAACTGTCCTTCCTCCTTGGCGTAAGTTGCGAAACTCACGCTTCTTCATGGCCATAGCTCCTGCTGAAACATGGGCAGTGCGGAAAGCTTGCTGAAACTTATCCCATGTGACAGTGTCAACTGGGTAAGTGGCTGTGAAATTCTCCCACCATGCTGCCGCGGGTCCGTCAAGCTGGTGAGCGGCAAACTTCACTTTCTCACCATCCGTGCATCCTGCAGTGGTCAACTCCCTTCCTATCTTGCGGAGCCAATCGTCTGCTACTATTGGCTCGGTGCTACTGGAAAACACCGGCGGATTCAGCCTAAGGAAACGGGCTAAGTGGTCAACGGGTGGTGGTGGTGGTGGTGGGTTGTTGTTGTTGTTCTGCTGGTTCTGGACTAACATCTGCATCAATTGATTCTGCTACTGGATCAACTGAGTGAGCTCCGGTGGGAATCCATTATCACGTCTCGGAGGCATCTGAGGGTTTAGAAGAGACGAGATTTAAGAATAGAGTGAGGTCTAAAGAGAAAACACTACCCCAATGCACATGAGCAAATGCACACAAAATCACTTCATTCAATCAAACAAGGGCTTACAAATGGTCTAACTATCGCAAAAGTGCTCGAAATATTGTGTTTACATGGGGGAATACTACTACTATCTGGTGGTCATCTAGAAATTTGAACCGGTGGAAGACTCCATGATATCTGCTCCAGCTTCGTCTTCAAAGTCGGGTTCACTTGGATCCGAATCGGTGTCGTCGATGATAATGTAGTTGTCCGGACATGCGACGTACTCGTCTTCCTCCTTGGATGCTAAATTCCTCTTGAGTTCTTCAATCTCCTGCTTAAGATCGCCATTGTGTCTTGCTAGAGCTACGATTTCGTCCATGTAGTCCTTGCGTGTAGACTTCAGTTCTCCTTCTAGCTCGATGATCCTTGCCTTCGCATTCTTCAACTCTATCATATCATTGCACATATGGTTCTCGTGGTGTCGAATGTGCTGGTTTAACTCCTGAATGAAAGCTGCAATGGATCTATCCTTCTTGGTGCTGACTAACTCCCATTGTTCATCTCGGCGTCCGCAAATCTGGTAGATAATGTCCTTAAGGTCTTCTTGATAAACTTCTCCAATGCGTCCCATGGTGATTTGAGCTGCCATGCTCTTTCCCAGACTCTAGGTTGGTGCATTGAAAACACTATCTATGGGCTTCGTGATTGGTGTGAATGTCCTTCCCGGAACGTGAGCTTGAATCTTCCAGCGCTCCTCTTTAGGCAGAGTGGCATTGAAGGTTCCCGTGAAGCTTGGTAATCCAATGTTCAGGTACTTGGTGACTGCCTTCAGGTGAAATCCAAAAGGTGTGCCTTCATCCGGTTGAGCGTACTTAATCTTCGCGTTCGTCATCCTAAAAGAGTAGAAAAGATGAGGAGTTAGAAAATGAGAAGAGAATGGTGATCTATGGCTTTAACTTAGTGGTCATGTCCTACAGTCAGCGTGTGCTCTGATACCATCTCTGTGGCGACCCGACCCGAATGGATCAAGTCTACTGTGCTCCGGTGTCATCCCTGGATCAGTAATGCTGACACCACACAGTACATCGAAGGATTTATAGCAGAGTGGCAATCACACACTTATTACATCGTTGTCTCAAAGAGAACTTATTACAATAAATATGGCTTAAGGCCATCTAATAACGATAACAATGGAAGACTCGGAAGATAAATGGGTCCATCAACTCCAACGGCATCACTGAGTATAGAACCACGACCTAAAAGCACCTTACTCGTTGTCTGAAAAGTCTGCAACATGAAAGTTGCAGCCCGAAAATGGGTCAGCACATGGAATATGCTGGCAATGTAACACATAGAGAGTAATGGAATGAAACAGCTATACTATATGCATATATGGCTGGTGGAAAGCTCTATGGTTACAGTTTTGCCTAAAGCCAGTTTTTCCCTACTGCAAAGGAATAAATTTATTTAACTATCATGGTAGTTGTTAAACATCGAGAATGGTTGACAGCATTCCGATCCCAATTAAGTGGACAATTAAAACCCAACAACATTAATTAGAAGTAACGTGATGAGATTCACATGATATTCAAGTACTAGATACTCAAGTTGTCCATAACCGGGGACACGGCTAATCATGATTAGTTTGTACACTCTGCAGAGGTTTGCGCACTTTTCCCCACAAGACTCGATCGCCTCCGTTTGGTTTCTCGCACTACAAGGTGTTTGAGAAGACGGATGACCGAGACATAGTCTTTCAGAAGCGCTAGCACCTTACGATCGGGTAGACCGTACCACCTATATCCCCTACATCTGCTAGTCTACCACCTGTAAGAGTTCGCACACTTAGTCAACTATGCCAGAGCCCATAATGGCTTGTGGCTGCACACGGAAGTTACTAGCATGAATGATCTTATGATCCCTTTGAGCCTGGGTGGCGGTCCGAGAAATAAAACAGGCAAGTCCTGATAGACATCAGGTGCCTCAATCCACCCAGATGTGTGTTTAAGTTGCCACCTTAGATAAACCATTAAAATTAAAACTCACATCTGTCATGGATATCACTCACCCAATCCACGTCTACTAGCATAGCATGGCATAATAAGCAAACGTGGAAGTAACTCCCAAAGGTTTTCATAATAAACAGGTAATAGGTACTATCTCATCTACTTCCCATCCCACAATTTAATTAGATCCTAATCATGCAATGTGAGAGGATTGATCTAATGCAATAAAACATGGGTTGTAGATAAGGTATGATCAAAGTGTTACTTGCCTTGCTGATGATCCGCGAGACCTAGGGTTTCGAAGTAACAGGCGGCGCAATCCGGGTGATCTATCGCAGACAAACAACAAGCACACAATAAGTACTCATCTAATGCACAGGAAAAACTCGAACAAGAGAATGAACCAGAAAGTTCAACTTAAGAACTCCGGTTGCAAAGAAAGAACAAACCGAACAAAGAAACGGAAAACAAACGGTGGAAGAAAACAACTCGGTTCTAGCAAGTTGAAACTAGGTCAAATTTTACTATGGCAAAAACTTGTTCAAGTTGATTAGTCGCAACGGCGGTTTCGAAACGGAACTCCAGGAGCTTGAATCACCTGATTCCGATAAACGAGCGAGAAGAAAGACTAGAAAGAAGATTGGATCTAAGATCACGATCGCGGAATAAATCCGACGAAAAGAAAGAGACGAACGGTTAAACGAACGGACGTTTGTTAACCGGGAAAAATCGGTGATCACGTTCGTTGAGACGAGCGGTCCGAAAGAAGAACGAAAACCGATTTAGGGTTTCGGAAAAGAAAACCGAAACAAAGAACCGGAAAAGAAACCAGAAAAGAAACGGAACGGTTCTTTTAAGAAAAACCGAACCGGGGAAAGAAAAAGAGGCGCGGCGCGGGGCTACCTCCGGCGAGGCGGAACTCCGGCAGCGGCGGGGCAAGGGCGGAGGTGGCGACTAGGCGGCGGCGGCGGCGGGTGGCGGCGCGGCTAGAGGCGGCGGCGGCGGCTTGGGGAGGAGAGGGGGGGTGTTGGTATTTATATAGGATGGGGGGGTCTCTTGCTTGGGGAAGGGGCAAGGGGAGGCGGCGGCGGCTTGGAGTCCCGTTGGGACTCGGCCTGGCTGCGGTGGCTGGCGGCTGGCGCGCGCTGCTGGGCCGGCCTTGGCCCAGGCGGCTGGGCCTGCGGGATTTTTTTTTTGAAACGGTTACGCGCGCAGAAAAACAAAAGAAAGAAAAGCTAAACGAACTCCAAAATTCCTAAAGTAAATTTTCCCCGACTCCTAAAAATGAGCCGAACAAAACGAACTTTACTCCGGACCTAGAATGCAATTTTTTTGAAAACGCGCATTTTTCCCTATCCAAATAAAAAGCAAACAAAACTCCGGCAAAACCAAAATTTGATTTATTCATTAGATCTTCATTTTTCCTAACTTCGGGAAAGTCATATTATTCCCTCTCTCTTTTTTTGATATTGGAAAAATAATTGAAGATGAAATAAATAAATCAAATGATCCTTTTTTCCAAAATTTGAGAGAACTCTCAAATATGAAAATAACGAAATCTCCAACTCTCTCCGAAGGTCCTTGAGTTGCGTGAAATTTCTAGGATCGACCAAAATGCAAGAAAATATGCTATGCATGATGATCTAGTGTATAACATTCCAAATTGCAAATTTGGGATGTTACACCACTTGTCTACCAATTTGCAGAAAAACCCATAATTAGTACCTTAAAACCAACCACATCCCTCCCCGTCCTCACCAAAACAGCCCAAGGAATATATTCTAATTGAAACATAATATATCTCTAGTGATATATGTATATCAAAATTAGAGTGATTTGTATCAAGTTTGCGAATATGTATTATTCTAATTATGATTTGTTGCAATGCGCATGAACATTGCTAGTATTTCCAACTATGCAATTTTTTCCCTAGTATTCCATAGTTTCGAGTTTTCCATCAAGATATTAGTCACTCATGGTTGATATTTACTTTCAATCATGTACACATATGCACTATGTAACTAGCCTTTCTTATTGGGTTCCAAAGCTTAACTTTCACTCCTACTTACAATATGTAGAGTATTTAACAAAAAACTACCACTTTCAACCAGCCCTAGGAAGAATCTATTGTACAAAAACTAGCAAAAACATACCCAAAATTTCTTAAGCCACGCCAAAAACTACTACCTAGTACTCCCTCCATCCCACAATATAAGACGTTTTTGCAAGCTAGTTTAGCTTGCAAAAACATCTTATATTATGGGACAGAGGGGGCACCGATTAGGTTAGTTTAAACCCATTTATGACAGGGTTGGCCCACATGTCCGTGCTGACGAGGCAGCTTAAACCAACACTTTTTCTTTGACCGTTGACACGAGGGACCCACATCTGACCTTCTATCCTGTTATTCCCCCTCAAATCATTATTTTTCCTGAACATTACTTCAAACAGTACTGATGCGTGTTGGTCGGTGGCGCTGGTGATGAGCGAGTTGGCCGCCGCTCCGCCGGATGGGCCGGACGCCGCGCTGGCCTCCGCACGGGTTGGCAGGCTGACCCAAGCATGACTCACGAGAGAGCAAGCCGTCGCACTGGCCTTCGCTCGAGCCAGATGGCTGGCCTTAGCATGGCGCGCGCGAGCAAGCCGCCGCACCGCCGTGCCAATCTAGCTAGCAAACCTTGCAGACAAGCAGCTTGATGGAGCTATCTTGGCTAGCTAGCGGCCACGAGCGCCGGACGGAGCTGGCATCCGGGCTGCCTCAAGATGGGCTCCGCACCGCCGGCAGTTTGACCTCGCCTTCTGCCGGCGACGGTAGCTGCGTCCCATGGCCGAGGATGACTAGGAGGACGGGCCGGAGGTAGGAGGTCGCTCGGGGATTTTTGTCCAGACTAACATGTAGGTCCCACAAGTCATAACGCCCGGTCGAATAGAAGGCGTTGACTTAGTGGGCGACATGGGCCCTGTTTGGATACTCTAAGTCAGAGGTTAGAGTTAGATTCTAACCCTGAACTAACTCTAACCAAAGTGGTGTTTGGATGGCAGGGTTAGATTGACAACAAATGTATCCAAACAGGGCCATGGGTTGAAATGTGCCTATAACAGCACTTTGTAGAGTAGTCGTTTCTTGGTAGGACTGGTTGGTAAGAGCATGTACAATGGTTGATAAGGTAGTCTTATCTTAAGTCTGCCACGTATGCAAGTGGTAGTAGTTTCTTGGCATTATTAGTGGTTTCTTGCATTATTAGGGGTTTCTTGTAAGGAACAATGTACTACTAGCGACAAAAGGCGATTCTAGGTTACGTTGTACTCCAACGAGTACTACTAGTGGTCGCGGGAGTGTATACCTTGTTTTGTGGCTTCGATCCCGGCTGAACGCACGGCGGCCTTTTTTTAAATAGTAACTTCATTGCGAGCCAATATTTTACACGGGTAGTTTGAGTTTTGAAGTCAAACGGACGTGCGGCACCACAATCTGGGTGCACTGGATAGCCTAGCCACGTGAATGGGTTTTCCTTCCCAGCATCTCGTGGCTCGCGTGCTCGCCCTAGCCGCACCTCGCTTGCAGCTTCCTCATCAGCTAGTAGCATATTTAAACTAGCGCCTCTCAATTAAGCCCGAGGAGCCGGAAAAGCCTGGCGGGGCATTGGGAACTATGCAATATGGCTCTGTACGTAAAGTGCTCTACTACTACTCTGTAGCTTGTGGCGTTGCACACATGGACTTCACTCCATTATCGGCTCTACTATAAAAGAAATTCCTCTTGACGTGTTTTTTTGAAACGGAGGCAAAATCTTTGCTTCATCTCATTCATAAACAAGGAACTACCAACAAAGTTCGACGAGATCCATTACACCTCCACAAATGGAATCGAAAAGCCTAGTCTCACTGTATCAAATAACTCAAATGTTCTGCCCCCGCAGTAACCGTTGCTGATAAACAGGCTGCTAGTGTGTACGTGAGAGGAGCGGCTGAGTAGGCCAGCTACATGAGAGGAGCGGCTGAATAGAGCACCGAGAGTACCCACTAGGCCACTACGCAGGTGTACTTTCCCTACATTGATAGTACAGCGATGGTTCTAGAGAACAGTAGTACCCTCCACTTCCAACTGTAGCTCCTTGGCCCTGAGATTCAAGAGTTCAAAACTGGTGCACTATACTAGAAGTACAGTACATCGCACTACTAGTTGAGAAAGTAATACTAGTGTCCCTTCGGGGACATCTGCTACCTCTTGAGCACTACGTTGGTTTTCCCCGAAGAGGAAGGGATGATGCAGCAAAGTAGTGTAAGTATTTCCCTCAGTTTTTGAGAACCAAGGTATCAATCCAGTAGGAGGCTACGCGCGAGTCCCTCGTACCTGCACAAAACAAATAACTCCTCGCAACCAACGCGATAAGGGGTTGTCAATCCCTTCACGGTCACTTATGAGAGTGAGATCTGATAGATATGATAAGATAATATTTTTGGTATTTTTGTGATAAAGATGCAAAGTAAAATAAAAGCAAAGTAAAAAAGCAAAGGAAGTAACTAAGTATTGGAAGATTAATATGATGAAGATAGACCCGGGGGCCATAGGTTTCACTAGTGGCTTCTCTCAACAGCATAAGTATTTTACGGTGGGTGAATGAATTACTATTGAGAAATTGACAGAATTGAGCATAGTTATGAGAATATCTAGGTATGATCATGTATATAGGCATCACGTCTGAGACAAGTAGACCGACTCCTGCCTGCATCTACTACTATTACTCCACTCATCGACCGCTATCCAGCATGCATCTAGAGTATTAAGTTCATGAAAATAGAGTAACGCCTTAAGCAAGATGACATGATGTAGAGGGATAGATTCATGCAATATGATAAAAAAACCATCTTGTTATCCTCGATGGCAACAATACAATTCGTGCCTTGCTTGACACCGCAAGATTGAACCCAAAACTAATAATTCGAAGAGACTTTCAAAGATAACCAATCATACATAAAAGAATTCAGAGATGATTCAAATATTGTTCATAGATAATCTTGATTATAAACCCACAATTCATCGATCTCAACAAACACACCGCAAAAAGAAGATTACATCGAATAGATCTCCACAAGAGAGGGGGAGAACATTGTAATGAGATCCAAAAAGAGATAGGAAGCCATCTGGCTAATAACTATGGACATGAAGGTCTGCGGTAAACTACTCACACATCATCGGAGAGGCTATGGTGTTGATGTAGAAGCCCTCCATGATGGATGCCCCCTCCAGCGGAGCTCCGGAACAAGCCCCAAGATGGGATCTCATGGATACAGAAAGGTGCGGCGGTGGAATTAGGGTTTTGGCTCCGTATCTGATCGTTTGGGGGTACGTAGGTATATATAGGAGGAAGGAGTACGTCGGTGGAGCAACAGGGGGACCACGAGGGTGGAGGGCACGCCTGGGGGGTAGGCCCCCTCCCCACCTCCTGGCCTCCTCATTTGTTTCTTGACGTAGGGTCCAAGTCTCCTGGATCATGTTCGGTGAGAAAATCACGTTCCCGAAGTTTCATTCCGTTAGCACTCCATTTGATATTCCTTTTCTTCGAAATCCTAAAATAGGCAAAAAAAATAGCAATTCTGGGTTGGGCCTCCGGTTAATAGGTTAGTCCCAAAAATAATATAAAAGTGCATAATAAAGCCCAATAATGTCCAAAACAGTAGATAATATAGCATGGAGCAATCAAAAATTATAGATACGTTGGGGACGTATCAAGCATCCCCAAGCTTAATTCCTGCTCGTCCTCGAGTAGGTAAATGATAAAAGAGATAATTTTTTATGTGGAGTGCTACTTGGCATAATTTTAATGTAACTCTTCTTAATTGTGGTATGAATATTCAGATATGAAAGATTCAAGATAAAAGTTTAATATTGACATAAAAATAATAATACTTCAAGCATACTAACAAAGCAATCATGTCTTCTCAAAATAACATGGCCAAAGAAAGTTATCCCTACAAAATCATATAGTCTGGCTATGCTCTATCGTCACCACACAAAATATTTAAATCATGCACAACCCCGATGACAAGCCAAGCAATTGTTTCATACTTTTGACATTCTCTAACTTTTTCAATCTTCACGCAATACATGAGCGTGAGCCATGGATATAGCACTATATGTGAAATAGAATGGTGGTTGTGGAGAAGACAAAAAGGGAGAAGATAGTCTCACATCAACTAGGCGTATCAATGGGCTATGGAGATGCCCATCAATAGATATCAATGTGAGTGAGTAGGGATTGCCATGCAACAGATGCACTAGAGCTATAAGTATATGAAAGCTCAAAAAAAGAAACTAAGTGGGTGTGCATCCAACTTGCTTGCTCATGAAGACCTAGGGCATTTTGAGGAAGCCCATCATTGGAATATACAAGCCAAGTTCTATAATGAAAAATTCCCACTAGTATATGAAAGTGACGAAATGAGAGACTCTCTATCATGAATATCATGGTGCTACTTCGAAGCACAAGTATGGTAAAGGATAGTAACATTTTCCCTTCTCTCTTTTTCTCTCATTTTTTTATTTGGGCCTTTTCTCTCTTTTTCTAGCCTCTTTTTTTCGTCCGGAGTCTCATCCCGACTTGTGGGGGAATCATAGTCTCCAACATCCTTTCCTCACTGGGACAATGCTCTAGTAATGATGATCATCACACTTTTTGAACGTGCGTTATATCGACTAGAGGGGGGGTGAATAGGCGATTTTTATGAAAGTCTTCAGAACATAGAAGTTTTGAAGACAAATGATAAAATTAAACTTATTACCATGCAGCGGAAGGTAGACTACACTAGGCAAACCATAGTCAAGTATTCAATGAAGTGAAAGCACAAAGACTAATAGCAGCTAGGTAGTAAGGATCAGGTAGGAAGATATTGTGAAGCCAAACAAAACACGCAGTCACTCAGTGAAGACAAATGATAGTGCAAACATACAATGACTTCACAAGGAGTAACAGTAAGTAAAGGGAAGTGAAGATGAAACCAGTGACTCGTTCAAGACAATGATTTGTTGGACCAGTTCCAGTTGCTGTGACAACTGTACGTCTGGTTGGAGCGGCTAGGTATTTAAACCTTAGGACACACAGTCTCGGACACCCAGTCCTCACCATACTCTCCTTGAGCTAAGGTCACATAGACCTCACCCAATCACTCTGGTAAGTCTTCAAGGTAGACTCCCAAACCTTCACAGACTTCGTTCACCGGCAATCCACAATGTCTCTTGGATGCTCAGAACGCGACGCCTAACCGGCTGGAGGATGCACAGTCCTCAAGTGTAATAAGTCTTCGGATCACACAGACAAGAAGACTTAAGTGATGCCCAATTCTCTCTGGCTCTGGTGGTTAGGGCTTTATCCTCGCAAGGAATTCTCTCTCAAAGGCTTCGAGGTGGGTTGCTCTCAAACAACAAAAGCCGTACTTTCAATCTGAGCAGCCAACCATTTATGGTTGTAGGGGGTGGGCTATTTATAGCCACTTGGCAACCCGACCTGATTTGTCCGAAATGACCCTGGGTCACTAAGGAACTGACACGTGTTCCAACGGTCAGATTTCAAACTCACACGGCAACTTTACTTGGGCTATAAGCAAAGATGACTTGTTTGACTCTGGACAAGATTCGCTCTCATAGTCTTCACTCGAAGACATAGGTTTTTGGTTTAGGCATCACTTCCGTCATTCTGACTGGTTCTCTTGGACCCCACTTAACAGTACGGTGGTTCCTATGACTCAACACAAAAGAAAAAGAACTATGAAAGATCTAAGTCTTCGAGCTCCATAGGCTTCATATAGTGTCTTCTCTTGTCATAGTCTTCAATGTGAATATCTTCATATACCACCTTTGACTTCAATGTCTTAATACATTTTTAGGGGTCATCTCTGGTAGTAAAACCGAATCAATGAGGGACTTCTACATGTGTTATCCTGCAATTCTCACAAACACATTAGTCCCTCAACTAGGTTTGTCATCAATACTCCAAAACCAACTAGGGGTGGCACTCGATGCACTTACAATCTCCCCCTTTTTGGTGATTCATGACAAACTAGTTGAAGTTTTCAATGGGGAATATAATCTGTGAAATTGTAAAGGATAAGGAATTGTCTTCATAAGTTGCAAGGGCTCCCCCTGAAGATGTGCATATAAGTTAATTTGCTTTTGGAATGCAAATGCACATGGCAGGTTGTACTTGTGGAGATCCACTTCAACTTATGATGACAATCCACTATGCATGTGAAAGTATATGAAGATAATGACATGCATAATGGAAAATGGACGTCTGCAGAATGAGCTAAGTGCGGAATTTATCGTCGCACATGCGGAATTTATCTTCGCAAAAAAAGGTGGCAAATAAGTAGCAGACGACCATCTAGTTTAAGTGTTACAACTCATAAGAACCAAAAGTAGAAAAAACCAGAGTTGTAAGCATGAAGCAAAATATAAAGCACCCGCCCATATGGACCCGCTTGAAGACTATCAATCTCATATGCTTCTCCCCCTTTTGTTAGTAATGACCAAAAAGGTTTGAAGACATAGAGCCTCTACTCGTTCCCATGAGGAGTAGGTGAAGTAGCAGGGTTGTTGGTGTTTTTTGGCAGTGCAGAAGAGCTTGGAGGTGTTGAAGGAGGTGGCGGTGAAGTAGCATCGTCTTCTTCCTCAATAATTCTGGCAGTCACTGTGGCAGCAGAGGAAGAGAACTCAGAGTCTTCAAGGGATGGAGTTCCTAGCAGCACATCCCTTCGACGAGGTGGAGTCAAACTTGAATCTCTCAGTGAAGCCATCCTCTTTGAAGATCAGTTTTAGAACACATCATCATGAGCCCTTTCCATGTGCGGCGACAGGTTTCATGGGCAACGAAAGCATTCTTGGTGGCATGATTGCGAACGCGATTAACTTCCACCAAGAGGCTTTTCATCTGACGCTTTAGCCAGTCATGATGCCTATCCTATTTCTGATGTAGAGCCACAAGAAGCTCTCAGTCGTTGAGAACACGAGTGCGCTTCTTGGGTGTTGGAGCAGTGGCACTGTCAGTGGCTTCAGTGGAAGCAGGGTGTGGTGCACATGTAGTGCCAGCCAAAGGATACACCCGAGAAACTGCTTCAACGCCTTCAACGTTCTGAGTAAAACTCTGATGTTCTGCATTCTGAAGACTTAGAGGTTGCTTGGCAGGCTCAGAATATATGGCTTCAGTAGACATGTCCACGTCAGGCAAGAAGATCCGATGGTTGCGGGCTGAGGGCTGATACAAGATGGCGGAGTGTAGCTTGATCAGCCGCATGACCCAAGGGGTGTAGAACTTCAAACCAAATAGATCAATGCCTGATGCAGCAAGTTGGCATATGAAGAAGTCCTATGCATTGAAGCATTTTCCATGAAGTATATAGAAGACCAAAGTCTTCATTGCACCCTAAAGCTTGGCATTTGGAGAGTGCCCTTTGATAGGCCAGAGAGTTTGCCTGATGATGTGATAGATGGTTCTTGGCAGATACTCAAGGTCTTCAACGAAGAACTCTGTGGGATAAGCAGCATCTTGGGGCAATGGCTTCATCATGCTGAGCATCTGACTCATATCAGGTTCTGGCCGCTGAAAGATGCTCTCAATAGCTTCAGTATGTAGCTGACAGCCTTGCTCGAAGAGATCGCCAGGAGTGGGCAAGCCAATGAGCTCAATGATGTCAAATGCATTGGCTTCGTGATGAACGTTGCCAGTCATCCACTCCAGGACCCAAGTCTTCGGATCTCTGCTGTACCCTCTGATGTGAAGTGTGGCATAGAATTGAAGCAGCAGCTCTTCATTCCAATGCTCTTCGTCAGTAATGAACGGCAGCAGTCCAACTTCCTTGAAGCAATCTAAAGCTTCTTCCAGACAGGGCAGACCAGCTATAGCTTCAACGTCATGGCGCTTGTGTGGGAAGATGCGACCTTGGTTGTAAAGAATGCAAGAGTAATAGCTTCGCTGAGGATAGCTCCAGAACCGATCAGATGATATCCTTTCCCTCGAGTAGGGGTTCCTGGAGCTATTGAAGAACGTGTTGTGTGCCCTGAAGCCATTGATGTTGAAGGAGCTAGGTGCTGATGCAGGACCTGGAAACCTTGGCAGTCTTGGGATTGGCTTCTGGACCTGAGGCCTGTGCTCAACATGATAGTCGAATTGAGGACTGGCAGCAGACTCAGGAACAGAAGTGGTGGGATCAGTGGCTTCGCTGTCTTCTGATGCCTTTGTTGGGGAGGGCTCCACATTAGCTTCATTGGTGATTGTGGCAGCCTCACGATTTTCATCCTCCACGTGACTAGATGGAGGGTTGGTCACAAGCACATTCTCCTGGAGAACTGCTTCTTGGTGGGACAGGGGAGTGGGATCTTGTGGGACTCCTTCTTCTGTGGCTGATGCAGCCGGAATGTCTTCAGCAGAGACTTGAGGCCTTGGACCTTTGCGAAGCCTGTGGAACGCAGACGACGCCTGTGGAGTTGGAGTGGGCTGGGCCTCATAGTCTTCTTCCTCTTGTGGGCGATCCGCCCATGAAGCATCCTGTGCAATTGGCGTCAGTGGACGGCCAATGCTGATGAGTTCGCTGTTTTCAAACTGAGGAAGGACTGCACCATCTACTACATTGTCATGATGACCAATGTCTTCAGCAGCGATGGGATCAGCTGCTGGAATGTCTTCAGCTTCATGAGCCTCTGTGGAAGCAGGCTCATGAATTGCCAGTTGTCGTTCAGCTTTAGGATAGACCATAGAAATGGGTTCAACTATCAAGGGCTCTATGGAAGCAGCCCGAGCTTTCTTGGTCTTCCTCTTCTTCTTGGAGGGGGCAGTAGGAGAGGCTTCAGAGTGTTTCCTCTTCCTGGCTTCAGCCTCAGCAGTCCTTGTCTTCTTGATCTCTGAAGCTGTTGACCGGCTTTTTGGCTTTGAGCCAGTCAGTCTAGTTGGGAAGACAATCAGAACTGCTTCTTGCCTTGGTGCATCAGGTTCAGCCGTAGCAGGCTTCTTCTTCTTCTTTGCGGCCATCCTGGGGTCGATGCCAGGACGCCCAAGTGCCTTGCGCTTCTCAGCCTCATTATAGGCTTGCACACATCTGTCAGCCAGAGTCTTCATGCGCTCACGCGAACCCTGAGCTTCTGCACGCTTATTCACAAAGGCTTCCTTGAGCTCGTGCATCATTGTCTTGAAGTTCTTCACTTCTTGCACGCTGAGCTTGGCCATATGCTTCTTGAACTGAGCCTTTCCATAGTCAATCTTTTGCTTTAGTTCAACAATGCGCTGGGCAATAGCAAGTTCTGAAGCAATGGCGCCTTGGAAGGCGACAATGAGGCCAATGGGTAGCTGCAGATCTTCAAAGCTGATGTTTGGTGTGTCAAACCACTCGTCAATGAAGTTGTGGATGATGGTGACATCAAAGAGAGGCAGATCATTGAAGATTTCTGCTTCTTCTTTGCTCTTGATGAGTTGCTCAAGAGCGTCATCTGCAAGATCTTCATCACTTGACAGATCAATGTCGTCATTGCGCAGAATGGCAGCAGCTGTTAGCTCTTGGCCAGTGTGAGGCAGAGTCATCTTGGCCTTCTGGGGCTTGGAGACACGTGATAAGTCTTCAGACTGCACACTGTCTTCAGGAGGTGCAGTTGCCAGTGGCTTCGCCCTTGAGACTTTTGGTGAAGGGGCAGGTTTTGAAGCTTTAGGCTTCTTCAGCTTCTTTGTCTTCAGAGCTGCAGGAGCTTCTTCTGATTCAGTGTCAGCTGCAGGCTCATTCACTGCAGTCCCTTGAACTAAGATGTAGGTGATGAGGCCTTCAAGGTTGGCGAAAGGACCGATGACATTGGGTTCAGCATCTCGTGTGCCATCTGCCCTTGGTGTTGAGGGACCAGGGTTGAAGTCTAACCCAAAAGTCTTCTTGTTCTGCTTTGCTGAGTTCTGAGCAAACTGGAAGTTGCGCTTGAAAAGATTGTCGTCACAACACCATAGCAATGACGACGAGTGTGCATCAGCAGGCTGTAATCCACGGACCATGCATGGATAGAAGCCTTGAGCAGTGGCTTCATCTCTGGACCTGGGTAGAAGATTCTTGAATAGGATGTCTCCCCACGGTCTCTTGATGGTGTTTTTCTCAGCATACTCCTGGGTCACAAATCTGTATTTGAACCATTGTTCCGCCCAATATCTTCGAATCCATTGGATTTGGGTCTTGCGCTGACTGTAATCCTCTTCAGGATCTGTCTTGTACATTTCTGAGAGTTCATCTGGCAGATCTCTGGATGTTTCACCACGATGCTTTCTGCCACCCTTCCTTGCTTCTTTCTCTGAAGCCATATACTTTAACTTGAAAGGCTTCGAGACGTTCAAAGGCTTCAAAGGTTTTCGTTTGCTGGACCAACAGGAACTGGCTTCGAGTGAATTTATGTGATGTTGTAAGAATTCTGCAAATGAATGCAGACTATGAGAACCAAAGGATTCTCCCACAGACATGTACCTGTGACAGCATTAAGGTGCGAGGGAAGGGGAAGAGGTGATATGCATTCTCAGAAGATTTTGAAGATAAATCAGTTTAGAAGACATTGACCTCATCGTGCGAAGACATTCACTCATAGATAAGAAGTTGGTTCCAAGTGAGGAATCTAACTACTTTGTGAAGCACAAGTGAATATACTAGGCATGTTATGAGATGCAGTATGAGAGAGATCTAGCTTGTGTGAACAGAAACTGCTTGTGGTAGAAAGTGACAAATCCATAGGATCAATGGTGCTGTAAAAAGAGGAAGTTTTATTTACCACACTAAGAACTGCTAGACGGAGTGTAAGATGAGGCCGAGCAGTTCGATCTTCCGTGCCCTAACTTGGCGACGGAGGACACCTACGGCGACGGAGGACACCTACGGCGACGGCGGAGAGGACGATGTCCGCGGTCAGCGTGAAGACGGCGTCGGAGAGGTTGCGGCAGCGAAGTGCTTCGTCGCCGGCGTCGTCGAGGGCTAGCGGTGGCGCTAGGGTTCGTGCGAGGGTGGAAGAAGAGATAATGACCGCTGTGAGTGTGTATTTATAGGTACAGGGGCGGCACTGTGCTATTACACAGGTGCCCCTGGCAATTCGCATTTGAGGAACATGTGGCCATTATGCGGAATTTTGGGGTTTGTTCCACGTCCCACGCATGCCTGGATTGTCGGGTGGTCGTTCCTACTTCTCCAGATTTCATGTGGAGGAATGAGCATTGAAAACGGACTTAATGGTTGTCTCTGTATCTTCTGCTGACAAGGACGCAGAGAAGACATTCGACAGTTTCAATAGAATGCACATGACTTGGAGAGATAGAGTTTGAGATAGAAAGCATAGAGAGGTTAGGGTCCGATCACATTCACTTAGTTCAAAAGATTCAACACGAAGACATAGATATAAGTGAATGTTGTAGAGGACAGAACACTAGTATATATATATATATCTATAATCAACATAGTGAAGATAATCATGAAAATATGTTGAGATCGAAGCCAAACCAAATGTGAAGACATTGCAAGGTAACGCCATGAGTGAAACACTTCAAAATAGAACGTTTGGTGGTGGTGTTACCCACCGTATAGGAAGTATTAGACCCAGACACGGCGCACAATTATCGTGGCGCTCCGAAGTCAAATTCCACATTAATGTATTCACACTTAGAATGTATGTCTTCATTGATTGAAGATATACTTTACTTCGTGTGTTGCACATCTAAGTCATCAATATGCATAAGGGTTAGGATGTGTGCCTGATCACAGTACATTTGAGGATTCCAGGATATTTAGCTCACACCGTAACTTGCAAAACCTCTTCTCATCCAAGGGCTTGGTGAAGATATCTGCCAATTGCTCTTCAGTGTTGACGTGTATGATATCAATGTCTTCCTTCACAACATGATCGCTGAGAAAGTGATGACGAATTTCAATGTGCTTTGTCTTCGAGTGCTGAACTGGGTTGTTGGCAATCTTGATGGCGCTTTCGTTGTCGCAGTAAAGTGGCACTTGCTTCAGATGAATGCCATAGTCCTTGAGTGTTTGCTTCATCCACAGAAGCTAAGTGCAGCAAGATCCAGCAGCAATGTATTCAGATTCAGCAGTGGAGAGAGATACACAGTTCTGCTTCTTTGAAGACCAACATACAAGTGATCGTCCCAGAAAGTGACATGTGCCTGATGTAGACTTGCAATCGACTTTGTCACCAGCATAATCAGCATCCGAAAATCCAACCAGATCAAACTCTGAGCCCTTTGGATACCATAATCCTAGAGTTGGGGTGTGAGCCAAATATCGAAGAATTCGCTTCACAGCTAAGTGATGCGACTTCTTTGGTGCCGCTTGAAATCAAGCACACATGCAAACACTAAGCATAATATCTGGCCTAGATGCACATAGATAAAGTAAAGAACCAATCATGGAGCGGTATACCTTTTGATCGAACTCTTTACCATTGTCGTCAGGACCCAGATGATGTTTGGCTGGCATTGGTGTTGTGAAGCCTTTGCAGTCTTGCATACCGAACTTCTTCAGGCAATCTTTGAGATACTTCTCTTGAGATATGAAGATGCCATTGCGTTGTTGTCGTATTTGAATACCGAGGAAGAACTTCAGCTCCCCCATCATGGACATCTGATATTGCTCTTGCATCATATATCCAAACTCTTCACTGTACTTCTGATTGGTGCAGCCGAAGATAATGTCATCCACATATATTTGGCATACAAACAGTTCACCATCATATGTCTTCGTGAAGAGAGTGGGATCTAGGGAACCAGGTATGAAGCCTTTGCTCTTCAGGAAGTATTTGAGTGTGTCATACCAGGCCCGAGGGGCTTGTTTGAGGCCATACAGTGCCTTGTTGAGCTTGTATACCATGTCAGGATGTTTTGGATCTTCAAAGCCAGGAAGTTGTGCAACATACACTTCTTCTTCAATCTTGCCATTGAGAAAGGCACTCTTCACATCCATTTGATATAGAAGTATGTTATGATGATTTGCATAGGCCAGTAGTATGCGTATGGCTTCAAGTCTAGCCACAGGAGCAAATGTTTCATCGAAGTCAATGCCTTCCACTTGAGTATATCCTTGAGCAACGAGACGAGCTTTGTTTCTGACAACTTGACCATGCTCATCTTGCTTGTTGCGGTATATCCATTTGGTGCCTATTATATTGTGCTTCCGTGGATCAGGACGCTTAATCAGTTCCCATACATTATTCAGCTCAAACTGTTGAAGCTCTTCTTGCATAGCTTGAATCCATTCAGGTTCCATGAAGGCTTCTTCAACTTTCTTGGGTTCTGTTATTGAGACGAATGCGAAGTGCCCACAGAAATTTGCTAGGTGAGTTGCCCTTGAACGAGTGAGTGGACCAGGTGCATTGATGCTATCAATTATTATTTCAATCTGCACTTCATTGGCAATGCGAGGATGTACAGGGCGAAGACTTTGCTCTTGCTGTTCATTGTCGTTGTTAGAAGGAATGTCTTCAGGCTGAGCATTGTGTTCATGTTGATCAGGTGCTGAGATGATAAGTTCTTCTTCAGGATGAGCTTCAGAAGGTATAATTTCTCCAGTTCCCATTAGCTTGATTGATTCACTGGATGGAACTTCATCTAGCACATTTGGCAGTTGCTCTCTTTGTGAACCGTTGGTCTCATTGAACCGCACATCCACTGTTTCAACCACTTTGTAATGAAAGAGATTGAAGACTCTGTAGGAGTGCGAATCCTTTCCATATCCAAGCATAAAACCGTCATGTGCTTTTGGTGCAAACTTTGAGGTGTGATGTGGGTCCTTGATCCAGCACCTTGCGCCAAATACTCTGAAGTAACTGACATTTGGCTTCTTGCCAGTAAGGAGCTCATAAGATGTCTTGTTCAGAAGCTTGTGAAGATAAACACGATTGGTTGTATGGCATGCAGTATCAATGGCTTCAGGCCAGAATTTTCTTGGGGTCTTGTATTCATCTAGCATCGTTCTGGCCATCTCAATGAGTGTTCTGTTCTTGCGTTCGACGACGCCATTCTGCTGTGGCGTGTACGGAGCTGAGAATTCATGTGTGATACCCAAGGTGTCAAGATATGTATCAAGGCCAGTGTTCTTGAATTCAGTGCCATTGTCACTTCTGATGTGCTTTATCTTGGCGCCAAAATTGTTCATAGCTCGATTGGTGAAGCGTCTGAAGACATCCTGCACTTCAGTCTTGTAAAGGATTATGTGCACCCAAGTATATCTAGAATAATCATCAACAATAACGAAGCCATAGAGGCAAGCAGTAGTAGTAAGAGTTGAGTAATGAGTGGGACCGAAAAGATCCATGTGAAGCAGTTCGAAAGGTCGAGTAGTGGTCATGATTGTCTTCGAGGGATGTTTGGCCCTCGTCATCTTCCCTGCTTCACAGGCACCGCATAAGTGGTCTTTCTTGAACTTGACGCCCTCGATGCCTATGACATGCTTATTCTTCGCAAGGGTGTGGAGGTTCCTCATGCCAGCATGCCCAAGCCTCCGATGCTAGAGCCAGCATTCTGAAGCCTTTGCTAGAAGACATACTGCAAGCTGTGGTCCTGCTGAGAAATCTACCACGTACAAATCATCTTTTCGATACCCTTCAAACACTAGAGACTTGTCAGATTCCATTAGTACAAGGCAACGATATTTTCCAAATATTACGATCATGTTCAAATCGCAAAGCATTGAGACAGACATTAAGTTGAAGCCAAGGGATTCAACAAGCATGACTTTATCCATGTGTTGATCCCTTGAGATTGCAACTCTACCTAGACCCAATACCTTACTTTTACCAGTGTTAGCAAATGTGATGTGGCTCTTGTCGGATGGACGTAAGGTTGAGTCCATAAGAAGACTTCTTTTGCCAGTCATGTGATTTGTACACCCACTGTCAATAATCCATTCTGAAGACGCTGGTGTCGTACCCTACAGTGCAGTTAGGGGGATAGGCTTCACCAAGAGCATTGTGAAGCAAAAACATTTGACGAACCAGTGGGTTATGAAAGCTTAGATCCAGGTTAGGACTAATAGGGAGAGTAGCAAGCGATTCAGGAACGAAGTACATAGTAAGACCATTCGGGCATTTGATCTTGCGCCCTACAAGATGTTTAAGGTCCCCAGCAATAGCGTCAGACGATTTTGGTTTTCTGCTGGAGACCTTTCCCTGCAAAAGAGAGTCAAGCTTTCTTAGCCACCCACATCTTCAAGGGTGGCTTAGAAGCAATAAGTCTAAGTGCAGCATCTGAGAATTTTGGCTTTGAAGCCCTAGCAAATAGTCTTGCAGGCGGACAATAGTACTCATAAGAATAAGCAGAATAGTTCTTGGTCTTATGAAAATGGCGGTTTGATGAACCGCTCTCATATTCATATGCCTGAGTATGGTTTCCCTGCAAAACATTTGCGTTAGTGCGACTCAGGTGAGTCCTCTATCTGTATGAAGCCTTTGGACCGTATGAAGCCTTTGGTCTGAGGTTTGTCTTCTTCATGTGAGGTGTCATGACATCCACAGGAAGACTCTCCAGACACCTTTTCGGAACCCAGATCTTCTTCATAGGCGGTCCATTCCTGCAGTTAGTACCAATGTACCTGGCAAACACTTCACCATTCTGATTCTTAAACAGTATATAGTTTGCATCAAAGGATTCATCAATGATAATGGGGTTAGCACAAGTGAAGCCAGATAGATTGGATGGATCTGCTGAAGGTTCCTTTGCAGCAACCCACATAGTTTTGGGGTACTGCTCAGGTTTCCAATAAGATCCATCTGCATTCATTTTCCTTACGAACCCAACACCCTCTTTCCTAGGGTTTCGGTTCAGAATCTGCTTTTTGAGGACATCACATAGTGTCTGATGCCCTTGAAGACTTTTGTACATCCCTGTTTCAAGCAATGTCTTCAACCTAGCATTCTCATCAGCAATAGCGGTGGTATCCTCAGCAGAGGGGTTAGTTACCACATCAACAGTTGAAGATATTGCAACAGCAGTAGCAGTAGAACATTCAGCAACAGAAGTAGCATTCACGCTCAATGCATTTAAGACATGGTGGTTCAAATCCTTCCTGAGCGGGACTGATCTGTTTGGCGCGAAGTGACTCGTTTTCCTTTTGAAGATCTTCATGAACCGCTCTCAATTTCTCAAGATCTTGCTTCCTTTGAAGATAATCATAAGAAAGCTTTTCATGAGTTGTTGAGAGAGTTTCATGACGACTTTCAAGTTCCTGATACTTAACGTGAAGATTTTTTATGTCTTCAATTAAGGATTTAGATCGAGTCATTTCAGCACCTAACAGATCATCGCTTCTGTCTAACAGTTTTTGAATATGTTCCATAGCTTTCTGTTGTTCAGTTGCAATTTTAGCAAGTGTTTTGTAGCTGGGTTTTGAATCACAATCAGAGTCATCGTCACTAGATGTTTGATAGTGAGTAGTGCGTGTGTTTACCTTGGCACCGCGTGCCATGAAGCAGTAGGTAGAAGTAGAGTAGTCCTTGTCATTTGCATCGGTGTCGGTGATGAAGTCATTGTCTTCAGTGTTGAAGATGGACTTGGCAATGTATGCTGTAGCCAGACTTGCGACGCCTGAGTCAGACTCCTCCTCAGACTCCACCTCCACCTCCTCAGAAGCAGACTCCTCCTCTGAATCCATTTCCTTGCCAACAAACGCACGTGCCTTGCCAGATGAGCTCTTCTTGTGTGATGAGGACTTTAAGGAATACTTGGAAGAAGACTTTCAGTATTTCTTCTTCTTCTTGTCGTCAGAGTCATATTCCTTGCTATTCTTCTTCTTTTTGTTCTCATTGTCCCACTGTGGACACTCAGAGATGACGTGGCCAAGTTTCTTGCACTTGTGACATGTTTTCTTCTTGTAGTCATGAGCAGGAGCTTCATCATTCCTTGAACTTGATCGGGAAGACTTTCTGAAGCCTTTCTTCTTGGTGAATTTTTGGAACTTCTTGACAAGCATAGCAAGTTCCCTTCCAATGTCTTCAGGATCATCAGAACTGCTGTCAGATTCTTCTTTAGATGAGGAGACAGCTTTTGCCTTCAAGGCACGAGTTCGCCCATAGTTTGGACCGTAGATATCTCTTTTCTCAGAAAGCTGAAACTCATGTGTGTTGAGCCTCTCAAGTATGTCAGACGGATCGAGTGTCTTGAAATCAGGACGTTCTTGAATCATCAGGGCCAGGATGTCAAACAAACTATCAAGTGATCTCAGCAGCATCTTGACGACTTCATGTTTGGTGATCTCAGTGGCGCCGAGGGCTTGAAGCTCATTTGTGATGTCAGTGAGTCGGTCAAATGTGTGCTGGACATTCTCATTGTCATTTCGCTTTAAGCGGTTGAAGAGGTTGCGAAGGACACTGATTCTCTGATCTCTCTGGGTTGAGATGCCTTCATTGACCTTGGAGAGCCAGTCCCAGACCAGCTTGGATGTCTTCAAAGCACTCACACGGCCATATTGTCCTTTGGTCAGATGACCACAGATGATATTCTTGGCAGTAGAATCCAGTTGAACGAATTTCTTGACATCAGCAGTAGTGACACCTTCTCCAGCCTTGGGAACACCGTTCTCGATGACATACCATAGGTCGACGTCAATGGCTTCAAGATGCATGCGCATCTTATTCTTCCAGTAGGGATATTCAGTTCCGTCAAAGACGGGGCACGCAGCGGAGACTTTAATTATCCCTGCAGTCGACATAGCTAAAACTCCAGGTGGTTAAACCGAATCACATAGAACAAGGGAGCACCTTGCTCTGATACCAATTGAAAGTGCGTTATATCGACTAGAGGGGGTGAATAGGCGATTTTTATGAAAGTCTTCAGAACATAGAAGTTTTGAAGACAAACAATAAAATTAAACCTATTACCATGCAGCGGAAGGTAGACTACACTAGGCAAACCATAGTCAAGTATTCAATGAAGTGAAAGCACAAAGACTAATAGCAGCTAGGTAGTAAGGATCAGGTAGGAAGATATTGTGAAGCCAAACAGAACACGCAGTCACTCAGTGAAGACAAATGATAGTGCAAACATACAATGACTTCACAAGGAGTAACAGTAAGTAAAGGGAAGTGAAGATGAAACCAGTGACTCGTTGAAGACAATGATTTGTTGGACAAGTTCCAGTTGCTGTGACAACTGTACGTCTGGTTGGAGCGGCTAGGTATTTAAACCTTAGGACACACAGTCCCGGACACCCAGTCCTGAACACGCAGCTCAGGACACCCAGTCCTCACCGTATTCTCCTTGAGCTAAGGTCACATAGACCTCGCCCAATCACTCTGGTAAGTCTTCAAGGTAGACACCCAAACCTTCACAGACTTCGTTCACCGGCAATCCACAATGTCTCTTGGATGCTCAGAACGCGACGCCTAACCGGCTGGAGGATGCACAGTCCTCAAGTGTAATAAGTCTTCAGATCACACAGACAAGAAGACTTAAGTGATGCCCAATTCTCTCTGGCTCTGGTGGTTAGGGCTTTATCCTCGCAAGGAATTCTCTCTCAAAGGCTTCGAGGTGGGTTGCTCTCAAACGACAAAAGCCGTACTTTCAATCTGAGCAGCCAACCATTTATGGTTGTAGGGGGTGGGCTATTTATAGCCACTTGGCAACCCGACCTGATTTGTCCGAAATGACCCTGGGTCACTAAGGAACTGACACGTGCTCCAACGGTCAGATTTAAAACTCACACGGCAACTTTACTTGGGCTACAAGCAAAGCTTACTTGTCCGACTCTGGACAAGATTCGCTCTCATAGTCTTCACTCGAAGACATAGGTTTTTGGTTTAGGCATCACTTCAGTCATTCTGACTGGTTCTCTTGGACCCTACTTAACCGTACGGTGGTTCCTATGACTCAACACAAAAGAAAAAGAACTATGAAAGATCTAAGTCTTCGAGCTCCATAGGCTTCATATAGTGTCTTCTCTTGTCATAGTCTTCAATGTGAATATCTTCATATACCACCTTTGACTTCAATGTCTTCATACATTTTTAGGGGTCATCTCTGGTAGTAAAACCGAATCAATGAGGGACTTCTACATGTGTTATCCTGCAATTCTCACAAACACATTAGTCCCTCAACTAGGTTTTTCGTCAATACTCCAAAACCAACTAGCGGTGGCACTAGATGCACTTACACTTTTATTTTTTTACAACTCAACAATTACAACTCGATACTTAGAACAAGATATGACTCTATATGAATGCCTCCGGCGGTGTACCAGGATATGCAATGAATCAAGAGTGACACGTATGAAAGAATTATGAATGGTGGCTTTGCCACAAATACGATGTCAACTACATGATCATGCTAAGCAATATGACAATGATGGAGTGTGTCATAATAAATGGGACGGTGGAAAGTTGCATGGCAATATATCTCGGAATGGCTATGGAAATGCCATATTAGGTAGGTATGGTGGCTGTTTTGAGGAAGGTATATGGTGGGTGTATGATTCCGGCGAATGGTGTGCGGTATTAGAGAGGCTAGCAATGGTGGAAGGAAGAAAAGTGCATATAATCCATGGACTCAACATTAGTCATAAAGAACTCATATACTTATTGCAAAAATCTACAAGTTATCAAAGCAAAGTATTATGCACATGCTCCTAGGGGGATAGATTGGTAGGAAAAGACCATCGCTCGTCCCCGGCCGCCACTCATAAGGAAGACAATCAAAAAATAAATCATGCTCCGACTTCATCACATAACGGTTCACCATACGTGCATGCTACGGGAATCACAAACTTTAACACAAGTATTTCTCAAATTCACAACTACTCAACTAGCACAACTTTAATATCACCATCTTCATATCTCAAAACAATCATCAAGCATCTAACTTCTCATAGTATTCAACACACTCATAAGAAAGTTTTTACTATTCTTGAATACCAAGCATATTAGGATTATTTAAGCAAATTACCATGCTATTTAAGACTCTCAAAATAATCTAAGTGAAGCATGAGAGATCAATAGTTTCTATAAAATAATTCCACCACCGTGCTCTAAAAAATATAAGTGAAGTACTAGAGCAAAAACTATATAACTCAAAATATATAAGTGAAGCACATAGAGTATTCTAAGAAATTCCGAATCAAGTGTGTCTCTCTCAAAAGGTGTGTACAGCAAGGATGATTGTGGTAAACTAACAAATAAAGATTCAAATCATACAAGACGCTCCAATCAAAACACATATCATGTGGTGAATAAAAATATAGCTCCAAGTGAAGTTACCGATAGAAGTAGACGAAAGAGGGGATGCCTTCCGGGGCATCCCCAAGCTTTGGCTCTTAGGTGTCCTTAGATTATCTTGGGGGTGCCATGGGAATCCCCAAGGTTAGGCTCTTGCCACTCCTTGTTCCATAATCCATCAAATCTTTACCCAAAACTTGAAAACTTCACAACACAAAACTCAAAGTAGAAAATCTCGTGAGCTCCGTTAGCGAAAGAAAACAAAAGACCACTTCAAGGTACTGTAATGAACTCATTATTTGTTTATATTGGTGTTAAACCTACTGTATTCCAACTTCTGTATGGTTTATAAACTATTTTACTAGCCATAGATTCATCAAAATAAGCAAACAACACACGAAAAACAGAATCTGTCAAAAACCGAACAGTCTGTAGTAATATGTAGCTAGCGCAAGATCTGGAACCCCAAAAATTCTAAAATAAATTGCTAGACGTGAGGAATTTATCTATTAATCATCTGCAAAAATAATTAACTAAATAGCACTTTCCAAATAAAAATGGCAGCATTTCTCGTGAGCACTAAAGTTTCTGTTTTTACAGCAAGATTAACAAAACTTTCCCCAAGTCTTCCCAACGGTTCTAATTGGCACAAACACTAATTAAACACAAAAAACACAACCTAAACAGAGACTAGATAAATTATTTATTACTAAACAGGAGCAAAAAGCAAGGAATAAAAATAAAATTGGGTTGCCTCCCAACAAGCGCTATCGTTTAACGCCCCTAGCTAGGCATAATAAGCAAGGATAGATCTAGGTATTGCCATAATAGTAAGATAGATCATTAAAACTCATTTCATATTCTCTACATTCGACAGCAAGTTTTCTTTGAGGCAAGAAAAAGTAATCAAAAGGGTTAAATTTAATGGGACAAAAGTCCCCAAGATCAACTTTGGGAGGTATAGATTCCTCCTTTGGCCCTTCGTATTGCACAACCAATTCATCATTATAAGCATTCTTTTGACAGAACTTTGTGATCCTATAATCAAGAGAATAACCTAGTTCATTATTTCGAATAGCCAAATCATCATTAAGTTCAGAAATTTTATCAATTAGAACATTGGTAGGAACCCTTTTTCTAAGATTTTCATTGAAAGCAACATAGTTTAGAGATTGAAATCGCATTATTTCTTCTTGATCAAAAAGGATAGCCTCTATGGGAGGACGGCAAGCGTCCACCCTATAATGTGCAAACATTTCTTTGGCCTCTTTTATTATGAATCTAAACTCATGAGCCAAAAAGATAGTAGCGACACGCTTAACAGAAGAATGCTCAATATTGGAAAATTCTAGGAAAATTCTTTGTATGCAAGGGTGCAAGTGCATGAATTGTCTTTCAAGTTCAACTACAAGCATGGCAATAGCGTCCACAAGACTACTAATTCTATGAAGGATAGAACTACCCATAGAAGGTAAAGCACTGGCACAAGTAAAGAAATCTTGGATAACTCCTTTTCCAATAATATTACCACTACCAATACGGAAATTTTTTGTATGTAAGATAGGGGGTTCTTCAGCAGGAGCATCAGAATTTTCATGATATTATTGTTGTCCATATCGACAATAATTTCCCCAATTTCAGACATAACGGCAGAAGGCAGAAAGAGGCAAATAGAGGAAGAGAGGGAGGATAGAGAGAGAGGGTGAATAAAATGGCAAGGGTGAAGTGGGGAGAGGAAAACGAGAGGCAAATGGCAAATGATGTAATGCGGGAGATAAGGGTATGTGATGGGTACTTGGTATGTTGACTTTTGCGTAGACTCCCCGACAACGGCGCCAGAAATACTTCTTGCTACCTCTTGAGCACTGCGTTGGTTTTCCCCGAAGAGGAAGGGATGATGCAGCAAAGTAGCGTAAGTATTTCCCTTGGTTTTTGAGAACCAAGGTATCAATCCAGTAGGAGGCTACGCGCGGGTCCCTCATACCTGCACAAAACAAATAACTCCTCGCAACCAACGCGATAAGGGGTTGTCAATCCCTTCACGGTCACTTACGAGAGTGAGATCTGATAGATATTATAAGATAATATTTTTGGTATTTTTGTGATAAAGATGCAAAGTAAAATAAAAGCAAAGTAAAAAAGCAAAGGAAGTAACTAAGTATTGGAAGATTAATATGATGAAGATAGACCCGGGGGCCATAGGTTTCACTAGTGGCTTCTCTCAAGAGCATAAGTATTTTACGGTGGGTGAACGAATTACTGTTGAGCAATTGATAGAATTGAGCATAGTTATGAGAATATCTAGGTATGATCATGTATATAGGCATCAGGTCCGAGACAAGTAGACCGACTCCTTCCTGCATCTACCACTATTACTCCACTCATCCACCGCTATCCAGCATGCATCTAGAGTATTAAGTTCATGAAAACAGAGTAACGCCTTAAGCAAGATGACATGATGTAGAGGGATAGATTCATGCAATATGATAAAAAAAACCAGCTTGTTATCCTTGATGGCAACAATACAATACGTGCCTTGCTGCCCCTACTGTCACTCGGAAAGGACACCGCAAGATTGAACCCAAAGCTAAGCACTTCTCCCATTGCAAGAAAGATCAATCTAGTAGGCCAAACCAAACTGATAATTCGAAGAGACTTGCAAAGATAACCAATCATACATAAAAGAATTCAGAGATGATTCAAATATTGTTCATAGATAATCTTGATCATAAACCCACAATTCATCGGTCTCAACAAACACATCGCAAAAAGAAGATTACATCGAATAGATCTCCACAAGAGAGGGGGAGAACATTGTATTGAGATCCAAAAAGAGAGAAGAAGCCATCTAGCTAATAACTATGGACCCGAAGGACTGAGGTAAACTTCTCACGCTTCATCGGAGAGGCTATGGTGTTGATGTAGAAGCCCTCTGTGATGGATGCCCCCTCCGGCGGAGCTCCGGAATAGGCCCCAAGATGGGATCTCGTGGATACAGAAAGTTGCGATGGTGGAATTAGGGTTTTGGCTCCGTATCTGTTCATTTGGGGGTACGTAGGTATATATATGAGGAAGGAGTACGTCGGGGGAGCAACATGGGGCCCACGAGGGTGGAGGGCGCGCCTGGGGGGGTAGGCGCTCCCCCCTACCTCGTGGCCTCCTTCTTTGTTTCTTGACGTAGGGTCCAAGTCTCCTGGATCATGTTCAGTGAGAAAATCACGTTCTCGAAGGTTTCATTACGTTTGGACTCCGTTTGATATTCATTTTCTTCAAAACCCTAAAATAGGAAAAAAACAGCAATTCTGGGCTGGGCCTCCGGTTAATAGGTTAGTCCCAAAAATAATATATAAGTGGATAATAAAGCCCAATAATGTCCAAAACAGTAGATAATATAGCATGGAGCAATCAAAAATTATAGATACATTGGAGATGTATCAACATACGATAAAATTGGAACGATACAAAGAAAGTAGTACTATAACTGCTACAGTACAAGTACATACTCCTCCGTCACATAATGTAAGACGTTTTTTGACACTACTTGGCGTGTACAATAAATAGCAAAAACATACCCAAAATTTCTTAATCCACGCCAAAACTACTAGCTAGTGCCAAAATTTTCGTACTAGTGCTATTATTTACAGTATAATGCAATCCCATAACGTCCCATAATTCTAGTAGTAGTCGTAAATAATAGCCTCACCACTTAGCTAGGAACGATTTACAGTTCCCCTCCCCCCGAAGAGAAGGCAGTTTGTTGCTGCTCCCATGGATTCGCCAGGCGGTTCTCCTCCTCGTTGGGGCTGGGAGACCTTGGACGACGATCCTCTGGGAGAAATCGCACGCCGCTCCGACGTCCTCACCGCCGCAAGACTCGGTGCTTCCTACACCAACTTTTTCAAGACGATGCTTAAAATGGCTTGGGAAAAGGCCATGCTTGTTGGTCTTCCATGCATCCTCGAGGAGAAGGTTCTTCTATGGGACAATCCTTCGAACAATCCACCGCTCCCTGGCCATGGTTGCACGTTGACTCCGCTAGAGTTGCCGACGTTGAGAGGTAGTCGGATTTTGTCCGATGAGCAGGTTAGTAATGGAGTTTGATCATGTAGTACTTA